>NC_056730.1:797134-839634 GCF_019279795.1 Protopterus annectens | reverse complement strand
AGTACCTACCTATGAACCTATGAACCTATATATATATATATATATATATATATATACATATGTGTGTGTGTGTGTGTGTATATATATATATATATATATATATATACATATATATATATATATATATATATATATCTATATATATATATATATATATATATATATATATATATATATATATATATATATATATATATATATATATATATATATATATATATATATATATATATATATATATATATATATATGTTATTATTTATTGCATTTGTTTATCGGGAAGGTCCACTGGGCCTAAAAGTGCCCATTTTCAGTGAAGGCCCGGGGAGAAAAACTCCGAAAAGAGCAGAGATGCAAAAAAAAAAAAATTAGACCTTAATTGGTACAGAAGTAGAAACAGTGTTACACATGGTGGTTACAGTAATATATAGAGAATATATATATATAAGTCAGGAATTTAGTTGGTTTGATTACAGTAACATATACAGAACATATACATAAAAGCAGGAATTTAGTTGGTTGCCAGATGAATTCAGAGTGGTAAAAACGGAGATAAATTAATCAGCATTATTGTGCCAGTTTCAACAAGTGATGAAATGATAAAAATAAAAAAATAAATATGGAGAAGGTATCATCAGTCACTATTAGTAAACAGCATATGAATTTAGTTATAAGGAGAAGAAAGAGGTTAGGTTACAGAGCAGGTACATAGCCAGGAAGAGTTGAGATGATTTATCAGTATTTGAAGGTGGTAGTGCTGCCCATGTTTCTTATAGAAGGAAAAAGCAAGTTCCCTAGTTTGGCGATGGTGAAGGAGTAGAGCAGTTGACCAGCCGGGAAGGTGGGCTTTTCTACTTTTAGAAGTAAATGATTTTCAGATCTTAGTTGCCTGCTGGGTTGGTATTTGGAAAGTAGAGTTGAGAGAGCAGGACACTCTGTGGGTCTGTAGATTATTTTGTGTGCTGTAATTAGCTGGGTGAATGAGAGATGGTGGGGGAGTTCCAACCAGCCTAATTGTTTCAGTGAGTTACAGTGGTGGGGTGAGAATTTGGCCTTGGTGGCAAATTTGGCTATTCTGTTGTAACACATATCAAGTTTGGATTTTGTAAAATTTTGGATATTAGTGAGGAGGGGCACCATGATGGAAAGAGGGTTATAAAAATGTAGTTGCAAGGGTTTGTCTAGTAGAGAGGCTAAGAAAGTGTTGGTGTCTGTACAGCATACCAAGCTTTTGGTGTGTTTTTTTTTTTTTTTTGATGTTACTGTTTATATGTAGGTCAAAATTTAGGTTTTCATCTATAATAATACCTAGTTATTTAGTGTGTGGGACAACTTCTATAGTGGTATTGTCTTGGGCTTGTATACTGAAGAGTTTTTTTTTATCTTGGGGAGTGGTTTTCTTAGGGGCAAAAATTACTCATTTAGGTTTATTTTTGGATTTAGGGCAGGATGATTGTTAAGCACCCAAGATTCAGTAGATTTGAGGGCATTCTGGGTGATCTTCTGGAGTTCAGAGCTGGAATTTGCAGTGCATATTATTGTAGTATATATACATACATACATACATATCTATATATCTATCTATATATATATATATATATATATATATATATATATATATGTGTGTGTGTGTGTGTGTGTGTGTGTGTGTGTATATATATATATATATATATATATGTGTGTGTGTGTGTGTGTGTGTGTGTATATATATATATATATATATATATATATATATATATATATATATATATATATATATATATCAAGGCTATTTGCCCTGGAGTCTTTACAAGCCTAGTAAATTATTTATTTCCCATCCACTTATCAAGATTTCTCTGGCAGAGGGCCAGTGAGGTCATTTGCTTGACATGTATAGTAAGTCTATTGCATAGCATGTGCAGTCTCTGGGTTATGAACCTGCCCCTCCAGCATGTTCTGTTGCTTGTGGTTATGAGTTTGAGGTCTCTGGAGTGTGTGGTGCGGAGGGATCAGGATTTCCTTAGATGTAGCATTTCTAACAGTGCTGGGTCAGACATGGCTTTGTAAGTCAAGCAGATATCACCTCTAAGTAGGCAATATGACACCAAGAATAACTGTAGTTTTTTGAGTCTGTCCATATGGGACAAGTGTTTAATGCCTAGGATCCTCTTTGTGTGGTATTTTTGCAGCCTCTTCAGTTGTTGCAGGTGTCTAGTGAGGTACATGCCACATAGAGCTTTGTACTCGATGATTGGCCAATTAGGGAAGAGTAGAGGGAGAGAATGACCTCTTTCTTCTTGGATGCAAAACCCATAGTAATGAGATTTGCCACACAGAAGGACGTTCTGATGACAGTGGCAACGTGGTGGTCAAAAGAGAGGTTGCTGTCAACCTGTGTTCCCACACCTTTTATAACACCTTCTGTGTTTAGTGGACTACCATCAATGTAGTCATTTAAGGGAACTGGATTTTTCCTAAGGGGGATGACAACAACGTTTTTGGCATTGAGCTTAAGGTCATGGTTCTGACACCAGTCATTAGTATCATTGAGGCCTTTCTGTAGGATGTCAGCATCACTTGGGGAGTTAATAATAGCTCCCAACTTGCAATTGTCTGCGAACTTTGTCAGCCAGAGTCACTTCATGTTGGCCTGGACTTCAGATAAGTAGATAACAAACAGAAGAGGATCCAGGACCGAACCCTGTGGGACTCCACTTGTGACTGGTTGGCAGTCTGACTTGGAGTCAGCTACTTTCACACTGTGGGTTGTAATTGTGAGCCAGTTTGCAACCACCCCTAGTGATATTGGGGTTGATGCCTAGCTTAGTGTGTTTTCGTATGATTCATGAGTGAAGAATGGTATCAAAGGCCTTGGCCAGATCAAGATAGGCTGTATGAACCACCTTGCCTTCATGCACAGCTCTGGTTACTGACTCAAAGAGGTTGACCAAGTTGAGCAGGCATGATCTACCCTTCACAAAACCAAACTTTGTAGCATCCAGAGATTAGAGATTCACTATATCCTTGTTTATTAGGTCCATGATGCGCTCTATAGCTTTGCATATCAGACTCTTCAGGCTAATGGGGCAATAATTCCCAGGGTCTGTAGTTGCTCCTCCTTTGTGGATAGGGATGACTGTAGCAGTGCACGATTCAGTAGGGACAAAGCCTGAGGTGAGGCTGTGATTAAACAGGGCAAACAGGTGAGGTGCCAGTTCACTCTGTAGTTCATGTAGAACACAGCCAGGGATATTGTCAGGTCCCATAGAAGCTGTATTCTTGTCTTCGGACAGTGCTGTTTTAACCTGTGCAGCAGTAATACTGGGTGCATGGCATTCTAATGGTATTGTGATTGGAACTTTGGGGGGTGAGAGTCATAAAGTTAGCACTGCATCTGTCGGCCAGTATATTGGCAATATTTGTTGGCTCCATATACAAGGTACCATTGTGCAGTTGCTCAGGGCAAATCTGGGTTTTGCAGTGGAGATTTTTTATATAACTATACAAGGCCTTGTGGTTTTCTTTACTATCTTCTGCAATTCTGCTTTCATAGCTAGCTTTAGAGGATTTGATGAGGGATCTCAACCTTTTGTTGAGGCTGATATGGGTTTTTTTTCCAGTCTTGGGTCTTCACCTTATTCCACATCATTTTCCTATATCTGTGTGTGTGTGTGTGTGTGTGTGTGTGTGTGTGTATATATATATATATATATATATATATATATATATATATATATATATATATATATATATATATATATATATATATATATATATATATATATATATATATATATATATATATATATATAAATGTATATATATCAACATTTCCCTACTGTTGAATGACTGTGCTGCATGCATGATATGTTTCAGTAAACATAATATCTATCTGCAGCTCAGATGGCTTAGTGGTAACTTGCTATGGTGTGCAGGGTCCTGGGTTCAAGACTTGCAAGGGCTGATTATTTTGTTGCTGGGCACAACAAGGGCTGTTGGATTCAGAGTGATTAAGGCACTTTTAAGCAGTTTTAAGTGGGTTTGTGTGGGTTTGCGTGGTGGTTAGCAATGCTAAATTCCGGTTAAATATGCTTACAGAGAGTTAGCCCTAAAAGTGCTTAATCTGTGTAGACATCACTTAGCACCAGACAAACAGGCCTAGACCCATTTACTACTGCTTACTTCCTCTTACCCCATGCTAATTTTCTTTAAAAGAAAAGAAAAAGAGGTGATAGGAAGGTGGTGAAAAAGGGGACACAAAGAGGGTAAAACAATATGACAGATAGGGATGTGCAGGATGGCTGTAGAGAAGGTCAATAGCTTTCCATTTCTTGTACAGGAACAGCTGTGCATATATACTGAATTTGGGGGTAAATTTGGACACTCAAGCCCCTGAGAGAGAGAGTGCTGAGGACAAGAATAATGTGTTATGAAGCCAGTTAGAGAAGATTACATGTGCCCAGAGGGCACGTGTGCAAAATGGACAGCTATGTATAGGGCAAAGTTTTTTGGGGGGAACAGATTCCCTTTTTTATTTTTTTTTAAGGTGAGAGTTATGTTCGGGAAGGATAGTAGCTATATTTGGGGAGGTAATTTGGATAGGAAGACAGACAAGACAGACAAGACAGCATACAGGGGTGGTATATGACACATGTGGGGGAGTAAACACCTTGGACGGGGAGGGGTGTTTGTTAATCGGAAGCCCACAAGCCCCCAAATGGATACAGTGGGACTGAGGTCCCCACCCATGGGCAGTCAACACTGCACCTTCACATCACTGTACTGGGGCTGAGCAGGAGGGGCAGGCTGATGCTCTAAATGCAGCATGTGGCTCTCAAGCTGGCATAGCAGATCTCCCAATTCCTTGTGGAGCTTGCTATGCACCAGACCCTGGACCTGGCTTCGGTTGACACCCACACCCAGGGGGTGAGTCAGGCTCCATCCCCTGAGGCAGTTCCACCCAAAGGTGGTGCAGGACCACTGGACAAGGAGGTCCCGGTGTGGGTCCCAGACATGCTGGGCCCAGTGCCATGGCCAGATGAGGCGGGAGAGGTAGTTCCACTGGGATCGGCTTTCACTGACGTGCTATGGTGTTGCACTTTTAGGACATATGTTGGTTAGTAATAATAAACACTTTCCAGGATTAGTTATAACAGCATGCATGAGTATTCCCATTAACCCAATATAACAGATTTGGAACATTTGCATAGCAAACAGAACACATGCATATATGGAACCACAGTGGGCATTACACTAGCATACAGGTTACATTGATAGCAACAGGCCTCCAATGATAGTATTTGAAAGGGAACATTACTTGGAAGAAATTTCAATATTTTTAGAACAACAGGACATATGTCCCAACTGTAATTTTTGTGGAAAACATACCCATTCATTTGTGTGTTTAGATTATTGGTGAAGATAAGGTGGGGGGTTAGAGTGAGGTGTCAGTTAACAAATGTAGATTCTTGCAATGGTTAGAGTTTTAATGATTATTGCTCTACTCATTACTCTACAGGTATTATTACAACAACTATGGCCTTGGGTTGGGCAGTGGTATGTTGGTACACAGTATAATTACAGCCTTCTTATAGCTACTTTATAGTTTCTCTTACCTGGAAGACCTGTGGAGGGAATGTTTATTAATGCTACATGACTGTTTTTACACATTTTCACAAAATCCTAGTTGAAATTATGTATACAGCTTACTACCACTCCTGGGATTCGAACCGTGGCTGTTTAAAATATAACAATTGTGTATTTATTCAGAGGGAGCTCTTGAGAAACTGCTGCCTCTTCCTTGAGTGATTTCTTTCTCATTCTTTCTTTGTTGTACGATCTGACCTTGTAATTACAACATTCTTTTACATACATTACTATATATACCTGTTCACATAGCATAGTGTGGAAAGTTCACATAGCAAAGTGTGGAAAACAGTGGTTAACACAACATTACTATTCAGATATCAGATCTTGGTGCATGACATTTAATCTCATGTGTTGTAGAGGCACTGACTTTGTCAGATGAGACTTGATTGTTTAATGCTTTCAGAGCTATGGTTGCTATGCATAACCTGTACACATTCCAAATCATACCATACCAGAGTAAACACAACCAGCCCAGGGTTTAGAATTTTATTCACAGGCAGTTACAGTTTTATTACTATATGACCTATATGAGACTATTACTGTAATATTGTCTGCTTTATTCAGTAGAAACAATACCCATTTTTAATAATGCCAGGTGACATTCTATTCCTTTATATTTATTTGGTATGAATAGTACAAGCTAGATTGTTACTCACCAGCCTCATGACACAGCCTTTGCAACCTGCTGGCATGGGCTTCCTGTTTTGCAACCCACTTAGCTGGAGATGTAATGAATATAGAGAAACATTTATGCATACCTATCCATCGCATACACAGGCTGGACTTTGGTGAACAGTTCTTGCTATGAATACTTACACACTGCTGGGACATCACCCCTCTGTCTTGCTTCTTGGATCCACTGTTCCAAGAGCTCCCTCTTCCTCCACTTCAAGTGGGCATAGTGGTGACCGACTTGGTCACCAGTCTGAAGGATACCAGTGGCACTGATGAGAAGACAGGGGAGACTATTCCAGGCTTCTGCTTTGTACTGGGAGCCCTGGCACTGGTCCTGCAGCAGTTTCACATCATGTTTTTTTACAAGGAGTCCTACCATGACCTTGGACTCCTGCATGCCCCACCACTGTGCATGAATGAGCATGCCCTTTCCAACACCTGCCATTCTGCCTACAGTGGGGAGCTACAACCAGTTATGAGCTGTATTCCCACCTGCAAGGTTTAAATATGGCCAATGTCCTGCTCTTTGCAGTGATTGGACAGTTTTGAATATGCTGAGCTAAGCTAAGTTTAAGGCAAACCTGCTTAGCTAAGGTTGGCAGTGCTTAAAGGGGCAGATTCAGCACTGCTTGCCAATGGGCAAATCCACTTTGCTGGGCTACTCATTGCTTAGCATTCATATTTACACAATGCTTACACCCGGTCAGCATAGCTGTGTAATGCTTAGCATTGCTTGTGTTTTATTTTATGGACTACCACCTGTATGGGATTGATTCATCATTCCCGACATATTATAAATGTGTTTACCTTCCCTGACATCCACCAATGTGCTTTCATTACATTTATTCTTGCGTGACTATACTGTATGGGGCAAGTGTATTTATATGGGGGTTTCACAACTTTATTAAACTGATACCTCACATCTGGGCCTAATACACTACTCTGGTTGAGAAATATAAGTTACTTCCTACATAAATATGCAAATAAATTAAAATTATAATGATTTCACATACAAAATGGAAATTGTTTTGGTGAGGCTTGAACTGCGAATGACTACATCCAAGGTGTACTCTCTAACCACTACACTATTATTCTACTGCTTATGTTGGATGTCTATTGCTATTTAACTTATTGTGCCATTTCAGCTAGGCTAGGCATAGCTAAGCAACAGACATACCCATGCAGCTATGCTTAAACTTTATTGCAGACATGAATAAAATATATTTGTTGGGAGCTGTGCTTTGCAAATGTTGATGACATATAATTTTTCACAATATGTCCAGATATTTGCATTAAATTCTTGGTCCACTTTTCATAACCTTGTGGCTCTCTGGCACATCATTAAAGATTGAAGTTTGACAGTAATGACAGAATTTGTATTTTATACTTCATACCCTTCAGAAATTCATGCTAATGCTAAACCTGTTATTCTATCAACTTTCTAAGTTTGTAATGGAATATTTCAGAGTTGTCCCTTTTGGCTTTGTCCAGATTTCTTACTCTAACAGGTTGAGAGGTGTAATGAGCGATCTCACTCTTTTTAAATTGCCGTACAACAATTCTAGTGTGCAGGGACATGTGTATTGTGAGAGAACTGCACTCAAACATGCCTCCTGCACTCCTACACATCCCCATGTACGTATTACAGCATGGCAGCACTCCTTCATACATATGCATAGCACGCTGCAGTGCTGCACATGAACGGTTCCTTCTGTGCAGGAATAAGCTATTCCTGCACAGACGTTTGCTGAATCCAGGGGAATAACTGTACCAAAGTTTCATAGTTTCATAGGAGGTTACTAAGCTAATTGCCTTGGGGCCTTAACAAACCTAGCCATGTAATACCCTTGCAAATGCAGCAACATGAACCGCCTAGTACTCTATTTCTGGTTTACTGAAATAGCAATGATAGACATAATTTAGATTTGAATGTTTTAGTATAGCATAAAACATCCCAACTTATTTGGTCAAGAATTCAGGACAAAGTCCAAGATAATGGGGTGGGATAAATTTGGGAAAAATTGTAAACATTACTTCTATTCACTTAAAAAATTAATAGGACAAGTTTTGCATAATTGTGTATTTTTGAATAGTGAAAAGTATAAAACTTTAATGAGAGTCACTACTGACAGACTGCAACGAGTGATTTACCAAAAAATCAAAAATATTATGAACTACAGAACAAACATTTGAAGCAAAATTAGGGAGATTCTGCAAAAACAGGGCCATTGGAGAAGTGTGGGAAGCACTCAATAGGGAAAGTCTGGTCACAATAACTCATTCCAGGATTTACTGTTTGGAAGTGTGGGATTTTGAATGATACAATTGTTTTTCTGAATATTATTCTGTCTTTGAATATGTCTCAGCAGAAGACTAAGAATTTGCAGTTTTAATGACAAAGTCAATTAAAACTGCATATCCTTAATTTCTTAAGCTTTATTCTCAGATACTTTAATATGGTTTGACATTACCATAGATTCCATAACACCAACAAGCAAAATAATTAAAGAAACTGCAGGCATAGTCAACTTTCCATCTTCAAACTATGTTTTACTTTATTACCTCTCAATAAGGTGTTACAAATGGGCAAAATGTAGGACATTTACTAATAGCTATGGAGGGAACTATAGCATTGTTTAAACAGTTATTCAGTGTCTCGGTGATTTCCACCCCCCCCTCCCAAGAAAAAGGTTGTAGTAGAGATTGAGGTCTGGCAGTTGGTGTGTAAGATTAAGACTCCATGCTCTTAATGAGCATGGTACAAGTTTTGATTCTTTCTACCTCCACATTTGTCTCCAGTATGATTCTGAGCAAGGGTCTTAACCAGACAGCTTTTACTAACAGGGGACATTACACACACACACACACACACACACACACACACACACACACACACACACACACACACACACACACAGACAACCACACACACACACACACACACACACACACACACACACACACACACACACACACGCACCTTCAGATGTCAAGCTCTATTTCAGTTCAAAACTTACTGCCTGGAATCACTTCATATTCCTTTGCTTTTTCCATGTCATAACCCATGCATTTTGTAATACTCCAGTGCTTCATACGATTTTGAAACCATTTCTTGTGTTCGTGTAAATGCTTGCAATTGTAAAATCTGTGCATGAAAGCAAAGCTACTAAGGGATGTAGAAGAGAGAAAAGTTTAAAACTGAATGAGTAGTATTAATTCTAGTGAATTGGTCACTAAGGGGGCACACATTTTCATAGGGTGCACATGCCCCCATGTGCCCCCAAATGATATAGAATTCATGAATGATTCCTACATGAAGATAAGACACAAGATCCTTATATGCTACTGCTGCATGCTAGAGACAGAACACTGGCAGTGCCTGATTCATAAATCTCTATTTTTGTTGGCACTAACACATGAGACAAATACATGATGGTTTTATGCATGCTTGCTGTATACTGAACAGCATGGTATAGCAGAATGCAGATAAACTGCCTACTGTGTCAGATGGAAGCCTACTCAGAATTAGCCAGTCTTGAGATTATGTCACATCAGAAAGCATAATTTACAAGCAGAACACCCAAATTGTCAACAAAATTAAGTGCATGAATATTGTTAATAAATTTACAAGTATCACTTTTGGAGAGCTAGGTTCCTAATTCAGCCTATTCCCAGTCTATGGAGTAAGTTACCACTGCAGATCAAGCAAACTACTATTTTGGATACCTTTAAGGCTAATCTTGATAATTAGATGAGTAGACACAAATTTACACCAGGATTATTTGTGTGTGTGTGTGTGTGTGTGTGTGTGTGTGTGTGTGTGTGTGTGTGTGTGTGTGTGTGTGTGTGTGTGTGTGCGTGCGTGCGCATGCGCTCCTGTGTGTAAATAAATGCCAGTTAGTCACTTTATTTGCAAATTGCAGTCAATCAAAAATTCCCTGGTCATTAGAATTTCATAATTATCATTCAGAAAATATATTTTTTTGATTTGTGGGAACAATACATGCAGAATAATGTTTAGGAAGAGGAGGAGGAGTGAGGTTTAAGGGAAGGCAGGAATTCAACAATTTATTTAATGCTGGAGTGAATGACAGTTGTTACAAAGAAAGAATGAAAACATATATGTAATGTATAATGCATGAAGAACATTCATATGGTTTGCTTTCTTTTCTATTATGTATGTGAGCCTATGTCTCAACTGATAACTCAATAAAGTTGTTTAAAAATATTATTACATAGGTTCATAGGTTCATAGGTTCATACTAGGCTATCTGCCCTAGGGCATTTATAAGCCTAGCCAGAGTGTGTTTGGCTTTCGCCACCCATTTTAAATTAATTTTGCTATGCCCTTTTTGGAGGTTAGTATACTGTGCCTCTGTCTAACAGTGACACAGAAGTGATACCCGGGGTAAACCTACGATCTCCCATCCACTCATCAAGATTCCTCTTGAAGAGAGTCAATGAGGGACTCTGCCTAACCTGGACTGGGATTTTATTCCAGAGTGAAGGGAGCCTCTGGGTTATGAATCTGTCCCTCCAACATGTCCTATTTATTTCAGTGCTGAGGTTCAAGTCTCTCAAGCGCATAGCTCGATGAGATTTGGATTTTCTGAGGTGCAGCATGTCCATTAATTCCTGGTTGGACATGGCTTTATACGTCAGGCACAGATCGCCTCTGAGCAGGCGGTATGCCACTGAGTAGAGCTGGAGTTTCTTTAACCGGGCAGCATATGACATCTGTTTGAGCCATTTGATCCTCTTGGTGAGGTACTTTTGGGGTCTTTCCAGTTGCTGCAGGTGTCTGGTAAGGTACATCCCAAAAGGGGCATTGTACTCAATTATGGGCCTGATGAGGGATGAGTAAAGAGGCACGATGACCTCCCCTGATCTAGATGTGAATCCCTTCATGATTAGGTGGGCTATATAAATTTTTTTTCTAACCACTTTGGCCACGTGGTTGTCAAATGAGAGATTGCTATCAACTTGGGTCCCCAGGTCCCTAATTACTTCTTCTGTACTTAATGGATTACCACTTATGTGGTAATTTGTGGGCACTTTGTTTTTGCCAAAGGGGATGACTATACACTTTTTGGAGTTTAGCTTGAGGCCATGGCTCTGGCACCAGTTGTCTGTTTCTACGAGGCCCTTTTGGAGGATGCTTGTGTCAGCTGGAGAGTCGATTATGGCGCCCAGTTTGCAGTCATCTGCGAACTTGGTCAGCCACAGTCCTTCCGTGTTGGCCTGTATCTCAGAGAAATATATACTGAACAAGAGAGGTCCCAGGACTGAGCCTTGTGGGGCACCACTTGTAACTGGTTTGGAGTCTGACATGGTTCCAGCAATTCTAACCATGTGGGTTCTGTCCTTGAGCCAGTTTGCAACCCATCTAGTGACATAGGGGTTTATATTTAAGCTGGTGAGCTTATCTATAATGCCCGTGTGGGGTATTGTATCGAAGGCTTTTGCGAGGTCCAGGTAGGCTGTGTGGACCACCTTCCCCTCGTCAATGGCCTTGCTGACTGTTTCAAAGAAACTGACCAGGTTTAAGAGGCAGGATCTGCCCTTAACAAAGCCGAACTGGGTAGGATCCACTGTCGGTAGGTCCCCAATATCTTTATTTATGAGGTCCATGATGATCCTTCCCATAACTTTGCAGACCAAGCTAGTCAGGCTTATGGGGCGATAGTTTCCAGGATCCATTGAGGCACCACCTTTATGGAGAGGGACCACTGTTGCTGTACGCCACTCTTTGGGTACATATCCTGTAGTAAGGCTGAGATTGAACAGTAGTTTTATGTTTGGGTTTAGCTCTTCTTGGAGTTCATGTAGGACGCAGCCCGGGACACCGTCTGGTCCCATTGATGCTGTGTTTTTTGCTTTGGAGAGGGCAGCTCTTACCTGAGCATCTGAGATGTCAGGGGGGCAGCACTCTGCTGGGATAGATATTTGCCCTTTTGGCGGGGGGGGGGGATTTGTGCTGAACCTGTCAGCTAGGATGTTGGCAATGTCTGTGGGTTTGATGTATTTTTTTGTCATTTTGGAGTAATTCTGAGCATATCTAGGAATTCCCACCCAGGTTCCTAACATAACTAAAGAAAGCCTTGTGATTATCCTTAGTGTCCTGTGCAATTTTTCTCTCAAAGCTGGCCTTAGGTGATTTTATGAGTGCCCGTAGTTTTTTGCTAATACTGATCAGAGATGCCCTCCCTTTTTGGGATTTTGCTCTATCTTGTAGTAGCTTCCTCCTTCTATTGTATAGTTTGTTTATGGCTTTCCATGGCAGTCCAGAAGCTGTTGTCTGACCACTGTTGCATCTATGTCAAAGAACGTTTAACAGATATTTAAACTATTCCCAAGTGTCTGTAATGGGAAGATGTGTGTTTTATCTTGAAAAATAGCACAATGTGCTGTATTTGTTTAAAATGCATTTTCCTTATACTGCAACACAGCACAAAATAAGTATTTCTGTTCTTGAATTTGGGTTAATGATATGTTTTCTGATTCTACTGAGACACAAGAGGCATCGTGCAAGACATTTTTCCACCTCTGTTATACGGGCAGCTACACCTTGACTTGTTACACTGTAGTGTACCAAGATATCATCCAAACCATAATCATTGAGCATGGCAAATTAGTAGTTTTCTGTGTTGTGAACATTGACATGATTTGTAAAATTATGCCACTGCTTTATCATAGGGAATTAGTCTTCATTTTTAACAAAGAATTGTGGGTGAGTTGCTGTCCTGTATTATGTATTCTGTGCTTTATTGGTATAGGGCTGTGGATTTTTTTTTTCACATGTCCATGTGCCACTAGCTAGTGTGCCCCAACTGTGCTACGACAAGAAAAGGAACATAAAGCAGTTACTGTTTCATGCATTTATGTCACACACGGGTTTATTTTTCACATCATGGAAAATATTTCCTCAGTTGCTTAACACACCTTACTAATGCCGCGGTGGTATGGCGGTAGCATTGTTACCTCACAGCAAGAGGTTCTCCTGTTTGATTCTTGGCTGGTCTTGGGAGTGCCTTCTGTGTGGAGTCTGCATGTCCTCCCTGCAGTTGGGTAGCGCTCGAAAGACATGCATGCGTAAATGGGCGTGCCTTCATTGAATGTTTAGCGTTGAGCTGGTACCTCGGAGTTTCATAAAAAAAAATCTACTGTTAATCATTAGCGGACCGGAGTTCCACTGTGGCGACCCCTTACTGGGAAAAGCCGAAAGACAGACAACAACAACTAAACAGTACTTTGCTGCATAGTGAGCATAAAATGAAAAGGAAAACTGCATAAAAGAAAAAGAAAATTGTGCGTTTGTACATTTCTGTTTGTATAGACATGCGTACTTGCATGTGTGTGGGACAGTGAGAGATAATTAGATGGGAATTCTAACTGCAACAGGATAGAAGGTTTAGGATTTTTGCTTGGAACTGTTTGCATAGGTAATTTTATACCCCAAACAGACATCAAATAAATTTTCCTTAGGTAGATAGCAAATGTTGGAGGAGTGATGGGGAAGAAAGAGAAAAATGGGAACATGTTTTTTTGGGAGTGTAATGAGTTGGCAGATTTTAGCAATTCCCTACAGTGCACTCTGTCAGAAACATTGAGAGAGCAAATGAATGTAGCTAAGGAAATATTTCTTTTGAGCTGGGGCACAGGATCTGAATAGCCTAGATGTAGTAGGGGCTTATTAAGTTTAATTCTATTGGCTGCCAAAAACAATTACTACAAAAATCGGAATCAAATTCTAAATCAACTGAATTTGAAATATTGAATATAGTAAAAGAAATAAAGGAGCTGGAAGGGGGATCTTTAGAAAGGGGAAGGAGTAAATTACATAAAAATAAATGGAATTTGTGGAATAATGCATGCATAATAATGTTTAGGAGGAGCAGTGAAGTTAAAGGGAAAGCAGAAACTGATCGATTTTTGTAATGTTAGACTGAATGATAGCTGTTACTAAAAAGAAGAAAGAAGACATACATGCAATGTATAACACATGTAAATGAAAAAAGTTAGTATGGCTTTTTTCTTTTTCAATAATGTAAGTGCGCCTATGTCTTGAGTCACAATTTAATACAGGAGTTAAATAATATCACACAGCCTGACATTTGAGGTTATCTACCAGGTAATGCTAGAAGACTTGCCATCTTAATGCAAAATGAATTTGGGTCTTAGACCATCTGACTCCCTCCAAATATTCTAGAAGCTGTAGCTTGGTCATGTATGCATACCTTTACCAAGCATTACATTTTTTTTAAACAAGAAACATCTTTATTAAATTATCACTTATGACATAGGCAATCATTTATACAAATGAAAACGAACCATATTGACGTTTTCAGTAACAGACATTATATATCAATTATAATCTATCAAGTCGTTGTCAGTGAAACATTACATAGCTCATTCAAATTCTGCCTCTCTTTAAACCCTATTCTTCCTCTAAAATATTATTCTGCATGTCTTGCTTCCACAATTCCACTTTTTTCTACATAATTTGCTCCTACCCTTTTCTAAAGATCCCACTTCCAGTTGTTTTATCTTTGTTACTATATTCACTACATCTAGTACAGTTGGTTTAGACTTTGATTTCCATTTTCTAGTAATTGTTTTTTTTTTAGCATCCACCAGAATTAAACTCAGCAAGGCCTTACCATGTATAGGCAGTTCCAATTCTATATCATAGCTCAAATAATCTTTTTCTTAGTTACACTTCTCTGATAGTGTTGTCTGCAGGGAATTTTTAAAGTCTGCCATCTCATTGCACTCCTGAAAGATATGTTCCCAGTTATATCTTTCTTCCCCATCACACCACCAACATTTATAATCTACCTGAGGAAACATTCTTCGGAGTCTGGCTTGGGGTATAAAATACCCATGCAAACAATTCCAAGCAAAGATCCTAAACTTTCTAGACATTGTTGCATATTTAGGAGCCATACAAATACCCCCCTTTTTTTCTTTGTGAAGTGCTTATGCAGTCTCTTTTCTCAATCTGTTTAACCTCCTCTGATTGATTCCTTTAGTTATAATGCAATATTTTATAAGCGTTTCTAATTATCCTCTTTTAAACAGCAGGTTCTGTTCTACATTCTACTAAAAACTCTACTAGTGCTGGTCTTTCACTCAGGCTCGACCTATTTCTTTTTCTTTGCCTATACTCTGATAACAGTCCTTGATAGGGAAGGCAATCTCTAGCCTGCAGTCCAAATGAAGGGAAGGCAATCTGTAGCCTGTAGTCCAAATGAATTCTTGGCCTCTTCCCATTCTATTACCTTTCCGTCTCTAACTATCTGCTCTTGGTACCTTGGTTCCTTGCCATTCTTACTCCAGTAAACCCCAGCCTCCTCTTACCTATTGTCTGTACCCTTAATTACAGTCATCCCTATTGGCAGAATCATCTTTCTTCAACCCTGTGTTGTCTTAGTTCTTAGAATGTTTTCTGTTACTTTATGAATATACAAAGTATTACAAAATTAGCTGTTCTTCAGGAACTAGGGCAGGATGTGCTAAAAATATTCTCCAGGGGCATCTGGAATCTGATCTTTCTCTATCCTCCCTGTCATTCTAAGCTTTAGTATTTGCTCTGTGCAGCTTAGGTTACTGTAACAGTGATCTAATGACAGACATAATAAAATTATGAAAGCAAACATCATATCAGTGGATGTATAAACACCCTCCCTCCTTCTCTCATTTTTTGTGCTTCCTGCATTTCCATCTTCTCTTAATACATACTTATTAGCAAAATTGTAGCCTTCTTTTGTTTCCCTGGGACAAGAAAGCCCTGAATTTTGGTCTTGTATGTCTGCCCTTATACAAACTCACTCATAGGGTCTAACAGATTTATGGGAAAGTGAAAGGTGTCCTAAAGCTATGGAAGCTGGTCTGATGACCAGTCCTTGGCAGGATAAATCCCCTATAGCTTAGACTGCTGAAACAGTGATCAGTTTGAATACCTACTGTTATGGTAAGTCTAATTCTATAACCTTTCCTTCGTAAAGTTTCTGGCTATTTTCCATATCAGAGTGAGGTGCTCTGTAATGTAAGAGGTCCTTGAATGTAGACACTGATCATCAGGATCGAGAAGATTCATATGAGTTAGTTTGTGCCTCTAGTGTGTAGCCAAAGTGCCTCTCAGAGGACATATACTAGGCACAGCCAACATAAAAGAGACCCTGGGTGGAGATCCTCTCCTCTGGAGAGATTACATCTCTCAACTAGCCTGTGGACACCTTGGCACCCTTTCTGGATTAACTGGAGATTTTGGCTGAGAAGTCTGGTGTGTCCTTCTCAGCTTACTACCACTGTCAACCACACCAGGATACTCAGTTTAGAAAATGGATGGTGGATACTCATGTGCAAAGATGAGGAAATAAATGTTCATGCACTAGAACAAACAAACAAAAAACAAACAAACAAATCAATAAATAAGATTAGGGCTTGGTGTAATGGTTAAGGTGTTTGACTCACAAACACAAGGTACAGTGTTTGATTCTCACCTTGGGATGCATGGCTAGGCTTAAAAAGGCCATTGTGATCATTAGTCTATTAAACACCTTTAAATCAAAAACATAAAAGTAATTGAATGCGATATAACAAGCTTTCAGTAATTGTCTAAAAAATCAGCAAAATTACTTTCATGTAACAAAAGAAGAAGAACATATATCTGAGAAGCAAGTACCTGGGAAAAGTTCACAGCTGAAGGGAAGCTGTGCTTAATTAGCAGCAGAAAAAGTGCTTTAGTAGCCTGACAGAGTGGCAAAGAATGTAGAGCTCTGTAGAATCATCAGCTAACATCTTATCTTGACTATTGTGTCATTTCCAGTTCTACAAATATTTTCACCAAGACATACATGAGGCAGTCCAGACCAGGTAAAATAATGAACACTATTTACAAGAAGTTAAATAAAGATAGGATCTTAATATGAGCATTCTGGAAGAAAGGAAGCATAGTGTGGGACAACAAATGCATTTACCTGACTCAAGGAAATCCAGATTCCAAGTGGACAAAAGAATACATATTTGAGAAGAAAAACACTCCATTTGAGGATGACTTTCATCAGACATCTTTCTTGAGGCCTAATCTCTCCAATAATATCTCCTTCATTGTTTTATATCTGTTAGTGAGGTAGTATAGCAGTGTTCGATCTGCTTAAAAAATGAGAAAACTGAATCCTGAATGCAAATTTACTTCAAATCTGTTAGTGAGGTAGTATAGCAGTGTTCGATCTGCTTAAAAATGAGAAAACTGAATCCTGAATGCAAATTTACTTCAGATTGACATTATTAAAACAGCAATCCATACTGCCAACACATACTAAACATAGGTAATGCTCTTTTGGTATCTCTCATTAAGAGAGGTCATTGACCTGCTGTAAAAGAGTTCCACCCATTCAGTTGCTTCCTGCAGATCTCATTAAGTATGCAGTTCATCCTATCTATCATTCCCATAAATACCCCTCAACCTCTTTGTGCATGAAATATGGACAATGCCTGGTATAATCAAGAGAGAAAGACCAGTAAATAGGGACACAATTTAAATATTACTGTTATAAACTTAGAAAGTTGCTATAATAACATGATTTGTATTAGCATGATTTTTCCGAAGGCTACGAAGTCTGAAACTCAAATGCATATCATTATTCAGTGAATTTAATCTTTTGATCATTCCAGTGATTTGTTAAAGAAACACAATTTTTATGAGACGCAGACCAAACATAAAAAGGCAAAAATCTGGACATTCTGTCAAAATCTGTACAGCTGAGAGGTCTGTTCCCATATGCTGGTGATGCAGATTTGGTTCATACACAATCTCAGGTCCTTCACTGGCTCACCAGGCACTACATTCAGCCATTTATCTTCTTCCAGTTAAGAACAACAAAAAACACTTTCTAAACTGACGTTTAATTTGAGAGATTATGAAAGGCCACCACCCCCTTCTTCCACACCAGATAGACTCCCCTTCAGGACTGGGGGGAACTTTTGAAGTAATTTCAACTTCAAGATGACTTCTGGTTATGGAATAAGTCAATGCATGCATGCCTTACGGCAAAACCAACAATACAAGAATGTGGTCTTGGTCTTCCTCTTCATCAAAACCAGTATCATCTATCAGATCTACAGACCTGCTTAAATTAGCTGGACATATCTCAACAATCTCATTCAAGCCTCAGGTAAGTCATTATTTCCTTTGTTCACAAAACTTACACTTCTCAGAAGTCACATTCTTGATATGTTTCTTAGTTCACAATTGTATACTTTCTCCCACACTGTGACTGCCTGCAGTGCTTGCCTTTGATTCCTATCCCATTCTGAGTTTTAAGTTATATGAAGGTATTCTTCCTTGGTTATTATTTTTTACAAAATTCATTATCTGAGCACTCTGTACAGAGAAGACTGCTTCAATACTTTGCATCACTGCTATTATATGAGCAAACACAGTTTAAAAGTTGCATGTTTGGAAGAAAACAAATTGGAATTCTCTTGGTAAAATTCATAGATTACCTTAGCAACTGTTCAGTCAAGGGGTAGAATGTTCTCAAAGTTGTATATTCTTTGAGAAAATCATAATTATACAATAACCCCCCCATTAATATTGCAAAACGTACACGCTGATTGGCCAGTGTGCCCGTTGTAAATCCCACAATATACTAACGGAAAAAGGTCTAGTCGCCCGGAAATTTTTTCCATTGGTATAAAGTGCTCAAAACATTTTTTTTTAACAAAAAAAAAAAAACTAAGCAACGGAGACTTTCTTTTCTCCATTGCTTCCATTTCAAAGCATTGATGTACTGGGTATGTGTACACATGCTCAGTACATCAACACAAGGAAGAAGTGTACCACAACCAGCGGAAGAACAGTAATGCTCCATTATACAAAGACATTATTTAAGAAAAGTAAGTATTTTTTTCTTAAATAATGTCATTGTATAATAGCAATAACTGACTTCGTGGTTGTGGTATATTAAAATTTTCCCATGGTTGGCTTTATTTAATCACTTGGGCTTCGCCCTCATGATTAAGCCACACCAACCATGGGTAAATCTTCAATATACCACACCACGTCATCGGTTGTTGCTTAAATACAAAATGCAACTAAACTGTTACCTATTCCCTAGCAGCTGTTTTGGGAAAATTCTTGGTTAGAGAATTCAACCTAAACAGTCTCATGTTCTCATTGCCTTTAATTCCTGTGTTCCAAAACCAGAGACAAAGACAACATAATAAAGGATACAGGGCCAAAATAAATTACAATTTGGTTTCTCTTCTATTTTTTGTAATGTATGTTTTCAATTGTAAGCATGCTACATATATGTATTTATAGCTGTTCCATTTTTTTCTGTATAAGTGTATATATATCATTAGCAATGTGGTACTTCATGTTGTTAGATCCCTATCCATTACAGTTGTCTAATCTTTCTCACTATAGATAAATATTTTTATAACTGTCGCTTTGAAAATTGTATGCTTATAACTGTTTTGTCTTAGTCATTTGGTCTGGGAAGTGGTTAAAATGGTTTTGTATCAGACCACTCATCTGGTTAACAAACAAAAACATACAATAAATAAGTAAGTAAATAAGTTAAACACTAATAAAGACAATGCAACAAAAGGTTTTACATTAGCGTGCATTTTCAGAAAAATAAGAAGTATTAAATTTGAATGTTTGGCTTTATTGATTAACTGTAATCCTAGTGATGACAAGTTAAAAATCATATAAAGTATCCGGTCTTGCCTTTGATCATGAAACTCTTGGGATCCTTATTTCATTTACCGCTCAACGTATTGATCTATATACATCTCATTCATTCTTCAATTTATTCCCTCACTTCTACCTTTCTTTACAATCTCTTCATTATAGCCTCTTAAACACCTTGTCTGCCATTTGGTGCAGAGGTTAAGATTGCAAGCTGTAGTCCCTGTGATACAGGATATGATTCCCCCAGCCCTCATTTCCTACTGTGTGACCTTCCGCAAATCATGTGACC
This sequence comes from Protopterus annectens, assembly GCF_019279795.1. NCBI lineage: Eukaryota > Metazoa > Chordata > Ceratodontiformes > Protopteridae > Protopterus > Protopterus annectens. The sequence goes on along the minus strand of NC_056730.1, from coordinate 819,337 downwards.
TGACCTTGCTTCTAGGTCACCTCTGAAAAGGGGCGGTGTTTTGTTATTATAATTATTATTACTATTATTACCTTGTACCTACATACGTGTTTCCTTCCTCTCTCTTCCAATGCACCATACCCCTACCCTTCCATCTTCTCACTTATTCTTTTCTTTTCTTTTTCTTTCCTGTCTTCCCCACTAATTCCATTTCATTTTTACTTTTACATTCATAATTTCAACATTTTTCTGAATTACAGTCTCCTGGTCACCTGCTAGTTCTACATGTACATAAATGTAGTAAGTATTACACATTCCTATTGTACTAACTGTATTTGACTTTTATAATAGCAGTCTATCCTCAGCTCTTGTTTACTGCTCCTACATAGCAGATGTTATTTCCAGCACTCCAGTCGATCTTTATCACTTCAAATACATAAGTACTTTTTTCTACCTTTTTAAACTAAGTTTATCTAATTTTTTCCCTGATTCTTAATGCCTTTTGTTCCATCTATATCTGTACACACTTAATATTTGCCTCTCCAGGTTCATTCTTTCACAGACCTTGTTTTGTTTGTTTGGGTTTTGAACTTTGTCTTTCTTCTGATGGCATGGAAAAGGCTTCAGGCTTTAAAAATTGCCTTAAATGAGAGCATACGATCCTACCACAAAACCCTCATGCTGAATGCTTTGAATTGTTTATACCCAAACAATCTCTCTGGTAACTGTGACTTTTGTGCCACCTTTGGACTGAAAGCATTACTGGACAGGAGGAATACAATGATACTTAGGGAATCTTGTCCCAGGTTTCAAAAGTGAATCAGCCAGATCTTTTTTAGACTCACAACTTCTTCAGCCAGCCAAAGGCACTGAAAAGCAAGGTACAAAAATCAGTGATAAAGACAGAGACAAGGACAGGTGAAAAGAGAAGGACAATGATAATAGATCAAAAGCAAAGCAGAAAGAAGTAGAGAACATTAGGAGAGATGAAATAAATTCTCCTTGTTCTGAATCCCTGATTCTGAAAATTGCCAGGTTACAGAGGTCTTCCCTGCCAACTGTTCCATCCTTGGATCTAGATCAGACTGGAACCTAGCTCCCCCAGATGACTCAAGTCTGATCATTATTCTGGACTGCTGTATTAGAATTTCTTTGCCAGGGTCCAGATCTTCCAAGAGAGAGCTCTTGAAGTATTTGACCTCCAGTCCTCCTTTGGCTGCATCTGTTTGGTCTGTAAGATTAGTCAGAAACATAATGAATGCTGACTGGGATAAAATGATGTGAGCCTTCATTAAGTCATTGACAGACACAGGAATCATCTCCCCCCACCCTTTTGACTCCAAAAGCAGAGAGATCTAGCCCACCAACTCAACCTGCTGTTCCTTTGACAGTTGCCTGATCAGATCTGGTGGTTTCAGGAAAAGGTTGCTGCTAGTATTTCCTCTACTAGAGTTAAGAAGCCATGCATCTTCAATACTGCTGACTTATTGACACAATTCAGTCCAATTTCTTTGGACCCAATGGTGTTCCAGATTTAAGAGGTGGATGCCAATTGTCTGAGGTTGAACTCAAGTCCATTAGTTTCAAAGCCATACTTAACTCTGAGCACATCAACACTTGACAGCTTATCTCAACATCTGATCTGGTTGGGTTGCTGGCATAGGGAGACAGATGTTTGGCTCCTTCTGCTTGAATTCAAGTCCAGATCTGAGATTGCCTTCCTTGGTCCCTCCAGCTCCAACTTCGGTTTTTGAGGCATTCAATAAAATTTAAGCTTGACATTATTCTCAGGAAGGGGTTACCACTTTATCCTTGGATGGATCTCAACCACACAGCACATCTGAGTCCATTGCTTCTCATCATCCTTTTCAGGGTCAGACTGCTTTAAAGATCTTCAAGCCATTTCTTATTCAAGGTGATCATGACACTTCTGAATCTTGTCCCCCTACCTGCAGAAAGAGCACACTAAGTGTAAGCCCCAACACCTGGACTCCCTTCAGGAGTCTCTCATGGAAAATACTTACCTTGATGAAGAGTAAATATTACTTAGAGCCACCCTAAAGACACTTAATTTAGTAAACTTGTGGAATTATTAAAATATACGAGTAGTAAGCCCACTAATTCCACTTCCCCCGATAAGGGAATGTTTCTTAGGACCTTTGAATCAGGCCCATCTTCTACCTGGGTAGTTCCCCTTGCAGACAATTTAATAGATGTGGTGTCTCAGAGGAACTGGATGGAGCCAGATGTAATCGAACCTACTGCTAGGAAGCTAAATAAAGTGCGTGTGCCCCACAAGGATCAACAGCACAGAAGTAGGGATTGTCCCAGGGATTCAATAGTTACTGAGGCAGCCACCAAGAAAGACCTTTTGGAGGAGAATTCTTTTGTCCATCTCCCTAATCGTGAGTCCAAAGTCACTAACCATTCCAGAAAGTGTGTTTATGCTTTGGAACCCTTTCACTATGAGCATTAAATTACATATCTCATGTAACAAGATTCCAGAAGGAGTTGGTCAAAAATTTGTTACAGTCTGTAGGAAAACCATAGACAGTGGAGACAAGGAGGTCTGCTGAGTCTTAACTGTCCATCATTCCACTGATAACCGATGTCACAATGAAAATTATTTCCAGTGCAGTAGATGGGACATCTAGAGTAGTAGGTACTGGCATCACCATACATCATCATGCCTGGTGGAGGTTATGCGATTTGTGTAGATAACTTTAAGGATCCTTCCTTAACCTCCCTTTTATGGGTCTTCCTGTTTGGATCCAAACTAAAGGATACTTTGTCTAAGAGTGAGGAAAAATTGTTAATTGTTATCTGCTGTCAGAGTTAGTTTCTCTCCCACTAAAAGATCTTTTTCTTAGGAATCAAAGACAAGTGAAGCAACTCCAGTTCAGATAGACAGTCTCAGTAATTTGCTACTGGCTCCTCTTTTGACATAGCCTCATGTTGCATAGGGAGTTCCTCAATGGACATCACCCTAGAGGCAAAAGGTGGCCAACAGAACCAAGTGTTTAGAGGTCTCTTATCCAGTAAACTTTCAGTGTTCCTCACCTGCCTGCTCTGCTCTGAAAACAGTGGGTGGAATGCTTGTCTCTTCACATTGAGAACTGGAAGGCAGTTGCAGAAGATTCTTGGGTAAAGCAAATAATATCCAGAGGCTACATATTCCTATTCACAATAAAGACAACCACTTCCTTCAAGTCTCTTCCTGATATAGCACACTGCCAAAGAGGGGCAACACCAGAACAAATTTCTCATTTGCTAGAAAAAATGTTATTCAGGAGGTCCCCTATGAAGAACAGGACTTCAGGCCCATCTTAGAACTCAGAGAATTAAACATGTTTGTAAAGTAGACAACACCCAAGATGACCACAATACAATGCATTTTTCCACTCCTGGAGAAGGGAGTCTGGATGATCTCTACAGACCACCAGGATCGAAGATTGCACGGTAGTCCAGAAGGTATCTACACCTTTGGCTGAGAGTCAGTCACTATTAGTTCTGCCATTTGGCGTTACAGCAGCCCCTCTGGGTATTCACCAATATATATGACAGTGGCTGCAGTTCAACTCAGGCTGCAAGGGTCTCAGGTGTTCCCATATTGGATGATTGCCTCCTCATTGCAACAACAATAGAGTCCTTAATACAAGCAAGAAACCCTTTGCTAAAGTTGCATTGTTCCTTGGAAATTTCTGTAAATTATGAAAAATCAGATATTAAACGTCTTGGATGCCATCTGGACACAGCTTTTCAAATTGAGAAATGTCCTACTTGAAGGCTTACATCAAGAAGTCTTCAGGCACAACAGCTAATATCTACTCTGAATCCACCAGCTTCTTTAATTCTTCATATACTCGACTACAAGGTAGTGGTGATAACTCTGGTACTTCATACCAGACTCTTCCTGTGGGTTCTACTGTAGGCCCTATAAGTCTAATCGTCCTTACTAACATGTCTTTTACATTATCTGATCAAGTTATCTCCTTCTGTCATCATCATATTTCTTGGTAGATAACCTCTTCTCTGATATCACAAAGACACAAATAATTCTTCCTCCACCCATGGCCAATGCCCCTACCTGTTGTGGTTCAGGGAGAGATTTTGAGGGGAAGACATACCTCTCAACCTCTTACAGCAAGTGATCTGGACAAAGTCATAAATAATGGGGGGAGAAAGGCCCAAAATAGGCATACTTTTTAAATATTACTCTTAAAATCTTAGAAGGTTAAGAAAATAGTAGCCTTAATTGACAAGGAGTGGACAAAGGACCCCATGTAGATACATTAGACCCCCTGCACCTCCCCAATACCTCTAGCTGTTTCCAACCTTATTTTGGCCCAACACCATCCAGATAGATTACTTCTGTCTTGTTTTGCACACTTTGTTTTTACTTTTTACCTACTCTTAATGCTTTTAAACACAGCCTAACTGGCTAAGACTCCACTGTTTCAAGTCTGGAGGAAGTGACTAAATTAAACCAGAGCCTCTAGAAGTCATATGTTTCTAGATGATCTGAACGGCATCTTACAGCTTTATTTATTTTACAAATTTTTGTTCTAATGGTGGTCTGAAAAAAATCAAAATGAATAAAGTAGATTCAGTATATCTTTTTTTTTCAAAAAAATGTGTCTAAAGCTTAATGCTCAAAGTTAAGAAACTAGTAGTTCCACGATAAACTGAAAAGATACATTCATGCAAGGATATACAAACTGCATGTGTGAATAGTGCCTATCTTCCTATACTTTTAATAAAAAATGACTATGTTCTGTGTTTCCCTGTTGTGTTAGATTTGGATGAAAAAAAGCACAAAGGGCCAGAGGCATAAGATAAACAGCTGAGGGTCTTGGTGAAGAAACAAAATCACTTGAATAAAATCCACAAAGAGACCATGGTTGCATGTAGACTCCACACAGAAAGCATTGCAGTCAAAACTCAACGAGAGAATAAGGCAGTGTTAAATGGCAACACTACTCCTTATGACACTGTGTCAATGATCAGTTGATATTACGAACATCCTGCATCACAGTCAGCCACCTCTTAAGTACAGTGCTTATGCCTGAATGTGATTGAAAGTGAAACAAATGGTGGTCAACTTGTTACATTTAGATGTAGTGCAACCTGTTCCTCCCACATATATAATCATTTTCATTAGAGACAATCGTCATGCTTATTAGCTACAGTCAGTTATTGGCTGCGCACCTCAGAAATCTGCTTGTATTTAAAACAGAACCAGTAAAGTATTCATGGGATCATAGGATCATAGAAGGTTACTAGGCTATCGACCCAGAAGCCATTTCAAGCCTACTTGTTTCATCCCAATGTAATACCCTACATAGTTTAGTCAGTACACAGGATTGTATTTATTAAATTGAATTGGAAGCCTATTCCAAACATGTGGCAGTCACAAGAAGAAAAATCTGTCCTTCCAGCATGTCCTATTCAAGTCACAGGCCATATTTACTTCCCTGAAATGGGTAGCTCTAGTTCCGTTTGATTTACAGATGTGCAGCAAATTCTTTAGGTTTTGGTCAGAGATTGCTCTGTAAGCCAGGCATAAGTGCCCCCTAAGAAGGCTATATAATATTGAGTATAGTGACAGGGACTTTAGTCAGACTGTGTAAGGCACGTGCTGAAGTCCCTTGATCTTCTAAGTTAGAAACCTCTCAGGTATCTCTAATTGCTGCAGGTGCTTTGTACAGTGCATGCTGAAATGGGGGTTATACTCAATTATAGGCCTTATTAGTGACAAGGAGAGAGGTGTATAGCCTCATTTGCTCTAGAGGTAATGCCTTTGCTAATCAAGTGTGCTACGTAGAAAGCCTTCCTTAGTACAGTAGATACATGGTGGTCAAAGAGAAGGTCACAGTCGACTTGTAATCCCAGATCCCTTACCACTTTGTGGGTACTTAGGGTATTGTTGTTAATGTGATAATGTGAAGTGACATTGTTTCTACTGAATTGAATAATGATGCATTTCTCTGCATCCAGTTTGAGAACATGAGTAAGACTCCAATCGTTGGTCTGGGTAAGAACCTCCTGAAGTATACTGACATCATTTGGGAATAAAATAGTTGCACCCAGTTTGCAGTCCTCCACAAACTTGATCAGCCACAACCCCTAAGTTTTGGCATGAACTTCTGAGAAGTAAATACCAAACAATAGGGGCTTTACAAAAATGCATACCATCATCTACAAAAGCCAGAGGAATAAATGCTTAAACTAAATCCACAAATAGCCCTGTACCCTGGAATTAAAGTCATTGTCATTAACTGTAAACAACTCAGATAACAGAAAATAATAAAATAAAAAATAATTGTTTACAATAATTTTAATCCCCCCTAGACCTGCACACACACACACACACACACACACACACACACACACACACACACACACACACACACACACACACACACACACACACACACACACACACACACACACACACACACACACACACACACACACACACACATACATGTGACCATCAATCATAGTCACTTGAATGCCTGTGACTGTACACCTTAGATATTTCATTGTGATCAAATGAGGAAATAAATATACAGTAAACTCTCGGTTATCCGGCACCCATGGTGATTGGCAGATGCTGGATAACTGTAGTTTCTGGTTGCTTGAGAGTTACTATTAAACATAGGCATGAATAATACTGTACCCTATACTATTTGTTTGGTTTAACTTGTTTTAGGTTGAGGAGACAGGGAATTTATTTCTATCTTCCTTTTTTTAAACTCAAACTCTAGAAACATAGGGTATGTTTCTGCGGGAGGGGGGACGGCAGAAGCATAACACATGAAAATTGTACTGTATTTCTTCAATTTTTTTTTTTCTGGTTGCTTGAGACTTCTGTTTAAGTGAGAGTTTATTGCATAAGCAGCTGCCACAAAGGCATTTATCTTCTGGGTTCACTGCTGACAGAATGCAAAGTGAAACTGCCTGCAATCCCCCCCACCTTCCAAACTGCTTACCTCAAGAACCAAGGAGAAAGCTAAAACATAATGTTTGATAAAGGATCAAGATCAATGACAGCTATTGCTTTTATATAGTTAGAAATGTTATAGTATAACAAGCACTCTTTGCATTAGCATGCTGTTTTGAAGGCTAAGGTTAAAATTATCATTAGTATTTAGTGACCTCAGTCTTTACTGATTTGCCAGAAAAAAATACAAAGATGAAGAACAAACCAAAATAAGAGGCCAATAAATAAAATATTCTGCAAAATAAAGGACAAGAGGGCATTTACTCCACCATCTACACATATATCCACCAAAACATACACAAATACAGATGTGGCCATAAATTACAGCCGTTTGTATGACTATGACTTTAAACCTTAGATTTTTACTTATGATCAGATGAGTAAATAAATACATGAAAAACAATGCCACTCAACTATACAGATTTTCACGGAATGTGCAGATTTTTTTCCTTATAGTTTTGGTCCGTTTTTTCATAAAATTGTGGTTTTCAGGAAATTATTGGCAAATCATTAAATATTGAAGTTGGAAAAAATTACAGATATTTGAGTTTTAGACTTCATACCCTTCAGAATACTCACTCTAATGCAAAAGTTGTTATCCTATCAACTTTCTAAGTTTGTAAGATCAATACTTAAAAATTGCCCCTATTTTTGGGTCTTTGTCCCACTTTTATTTATGAGTTTGTCCAGATTTCTTGGTCTAAGAGGTTGGGAGGTATGTAAATAATTGCTTCACAGGAATACATTATCTCACGTCACTATCTTTAGAATATGGTGTTTGGTACATTGCAACCAAATACTCAACATCTTAACTCAAACATATGAGAAAAATCTAAAACTAATGAAGGACAAAGTATTACAATCAGTAATGGATATTGCCTTTATATGCTTAGAAAGTTGCTAGCATAACAGGTGTACTTTGTCTTAGCATGCTTTCTTTTCTTAAAATTATTAAGTCTGAAAATGAAATATCTGTCTTTATTTAGTAATTGTAATGTTCACTGATCTGATGAACACTACAAATTTTACATGAAACTAGACCAAAATATGTGGTGAACATCAGAGACTGTTGAGAGCGTCCATGCTCTCCCATACCACTCAGTTTTTTGCTCAAGAATTTAATAAATATAATGGAGAAAAAGTTTTTTAGATGCATTTTCTCAACTATAAAAAATAAAACTCTAATATCTGGCTTTACTGACTGACTGTAATTTGTTGGAATTTATCAGGAAAAAAAATAGCAAAATTAAGAAGAGTTCAGAGATATGCACCCCCATACACATACACCCCCCTCCAACATAGACACACACACACACACACACACACACACACACACACACACACACACACACACACACACACACACACACACACACACACGCACACACGCACGCACACACACACACACACACACACACACACACACACACACACACACACAAATAAATCAAGTACTTATCATCCTGTATGCTGCCTTACTGCAAAAAAAGATGAAGAAAAAAAGTGTTACCACATACCTGCCTTAGATACATAGAGTAACTTTCTCTTTCAGTCCAGTGAAGCATTTGTTGACCAATATATCTGATGTCCTCATAAGCTGTGCAGTTTGATGAGACTGCATGTGTAATGTTTCAAGCTTTTCTATTTTCAGCTCAGCCTGGCAAACAAAATATGTTATTTTTTAACTCAGAGATCCTTGGAATTCAAAGCATAAATAGTCTCAGTGCTATAATTTTTACATTAAAAATAATAGTTAATTATCAAAATGTAGTGTAATATATATATATATATATATATATATATATATATATATATATATACACATATATATATATATATATATATATATATATATATATATATATATATATATATATATATCTCTAGGTGTACACCCATATGGTCGACTGGGTATGGCCGAAAGGAGTGCGGCAACATCACGAAATGCGATTGCAAGTGTTGGGAATTGCAAAATCCTGTCCCTTTTTTGACCCATGTAAGCACTCGTTTTAGGCTGTAGAGTGGTCAGAAATGTGGAATTCTGTGTTTTTATGACATTCCGACCATTTAGCATTACGAGGTTCGCTTAGAAATGTCGGTTAAATGTATGGTCGAGCAATGTGTGCTCAACAATATGAATGTAAACCATAAATATATATATATATATATATATATATATATATATATATATATATATATATATATATATATATATATATATATATATATATATATATATATATATATATATATATATATATATATATATATATATATATATATATATATATATATATATATATATATATATATATATATATATATATATCTATATATATATATATATATATATATATATATATATATATATATATACATTTTTTTTTTTTAATTGAGAGTTGCTGCCCAGCAACAAATACCATGAACCAGACTTGGTGGTCCACCCAGGATGTACACAATTACATTAATGTTCTGGAGTTGAGGGGTGTCTTCCTTGCATTGCAGGAACTTCAGGACTATGTTTTCTGGGGTTTGATGTTAATCCAAGCAGACAGTACATGAGTAGATTTGTATATCAACAAATGGGGAACACTCTCCCATCTTTTATGTTGAGTGGCCTCGAGAGTTTAGCAGTGGACAACATCTTCACAATGCTTTCTCATAGCAGTGCACATACCAGGTTGATTCAATGTTTAGTAACAAACAGGCTGAGTAGCTGCATTCTTTTACATCACAAGTGCTCCCACAAAGCATCAGTGGCAACGGAGGTTTTCAGCTGCTGTGGACACCATTTATTGTGACCTCTTTTCATCTCCCAACAATGGGAAGTGCAGAAAATGCTTTGCCCTCATCCCCAGTGGATACTCTTGTCTGTACTTGGCCACCAGGTTTCCTTTATGCCTATTCACCAACTCTGCTAATAATGAAGTTTCTTAAAAAAAAATTCCTTCCGCAAGGCCAAGGTGATCTTCATTGCCCCTTACTGGCTGTAACAAGTATGCTTCTTTTTATGGCCTCATCTTTTATGACCCCCTTTGGTTATGGATCCTTTTTGGACCAATTATCTTTACATGTCCAGCAAGCCTCATTTGGACACCAAGGCCTTAAACTAACCACATGTTTTCTCTGATCCCCTTGAGGCCAAAGATCCTTTCTTACCTGCTAGGGTAATATCTTTACTGCATCAAAGAAATCCTCCACTAAAAAGATTTACAAAAATAAATTGGAAAGGATTGCAATGTGGGCCATTGAACATGGACGTGACTCCTATTTCTGCTCCCTTACCTTTCATTTTGGACTTCCTGGTAGGCCTTTTTCTTGCTGGTTGTTAGCTACTCCACCATTAAAGTCAGCTAGCAGCAAAGCCATATTTTCATTTAGGCAGCAATATTTCATGAAATGCATCCCTGAAAGTTTCTAAAGCATTTCTTAAGGCCTCCTATTAAAGATCCAGCACCACATTGAGTTGTTACAGATCCTCATGCAGCTTCTCTTTTAAACTTGCCTTCCTTGTTGAACCTAATATTCTCTCCTATAAAACATTACTTTTAGTGGCTTTTACCTCATCCAGATGGATTTAAGAGCATGAAGCTTTATCATGTGATCCTCTTCACTTAACCTTCCATAAAGACAGGATCTCCCTTAAACCCAACCCTGTCTTCATAGCTAAGTTAGGCACAGAGTCAGGTATGTTCACTTGACTGTCTTCATTTCTAATTATTTGACCAGTGGGGAATATACCTCACATACCTTGGATGTGCATGATCAACTCAGAATCTACTTATACCTTACCAAAGCTCTTCAAAAAGGTGAGCAGCTTTTTGCACCTTATTCCAAAACAATTTTGGCATCTAATGTCTCTAAAGTGTCCTTGTCCAGATGGCTGTCAAAGTGCATGTCCTAGAGTTATGGCCTGAAAGGGCTGACACTTTCAAATGGGCCAAAAGCTCATTCTATCAGATCTGTTTCTACATCCAAGACCTGTTTCAAACATGCATCCCTAGATGATATCCTTGCTGCAGCTACATGGTTTACAAAGCACACCTTTGTCAAACACTATAAGATGGCTCTCCAGTCCAGATCCATGGCAAACATTGGTTTTGTCATACTTAGAAATATCCTGTCATGATTACACTCAGGATTATGGTCGTGGGGAACTCTGTCCCAGTTTTCATGCTGGACAGAGGGGGTAACACAGGATACAAAAAAAAAAGTACTTATCATAATGTAAGATCCATTTTGATCCTGTCCATCCACCTTGACATAACTCTCACCTTTCCCCTTTTAAATTGTCACTGTACCTTTCCTTAGCTTCTGTAGAACCATAATGAACCATACCTGAAGCCTTCTTGTGGCAAGGCCCTTTCTGATGTAGTTAATAGGTCCATAGGTTCATAGGTATTTATTAAGCTAATGACCAACCACAAAGGCCTTTTTAATCCTAGTCATGCATCCCAAATCTCTGACAAGTTCTGATACCCTTGATAAGTGTAAGCATGGACCTAGGAGATGAACCATTTACAGGTTACCTGTTTGCATCAAAGACATATATGCCAAACCAGGGATGAATTTCTGGTTTCCCATCCAATTGTTCAAGTTGCACTTGAATTGGATTAGGGAGGAACTGTGCTTCACATGGATGGGGAGCCTGTTCCATAGATGGGCTAGTCTCTGGGATACATACCTATCGCTCCATCAGGTCCTATTTATATCACAGGCAAGTTTTAAGTCTTTAGAATGGGTAATTCTAGTACTGTTTGTTTTGTGGATATGCAGGAGTTATATCAGAATGGGGTCTGACAATGCCCTCTATGCCAGGCATAGATCTCCCATCAAAAGCCTGAAGGAGACAAAATATAGGGATAGAGCCTTGAGGCAGTCTGCACAGGACATATTACTTATGTCTTGTATTCGTTTAGTGAGGAACATCTGTGGATGTTCCATTTGTTGGATATGCCTGGTTAGGTACATACCAAAGGGGGCATTGTACTCAATGACAGGTCTGATGAATGCTGAATACAGTGGAACAATGACTTCCTTGGACTTAGATGCCATACCTTTGTTTATAAGTTGTGCAACATAGAATGATTTTCTCACGACTGTAGACACATGATGATCAAAGGCTAGATTACTATCTATGTGTGTTCCTAAGTCCCTGACTACTGGTGTCAACTCTAAGGGGTATGTTGTCAATGTGATAGTTGCCAGGGATGGATGACTTCCCAAAGGGTACTATTATGCATTTCTTGGCATTTAGTTTTAGTCCGTGACTCTGACACCAGTTGTTTGTCTGTGTCAGCCCCTCCTGGAGAACATTTATGTCAGTGTGAGATTCAATGACAGTTCTTAATTTGCAATCATCTGCAAATTTAGTCAGCCAGAGACAACTGACATTGGCCTTGACTTCTGAGAAGCAAATGCCAAAAGGGAGCGGTTGAAGGACTCATCCCTGAGGGACTCCACTTGTGACTGGCCTCTTTGCAGAGGTTAACCACCCATTTCTAACTTCCTAGGTCCTGTCTGTGAGCCAATTGGCTATCCACTGGGTGACATATGGGTTTGTACCTAACCTCTTGAGTTTCTCAACAATGCCCAAGTGGGGTATTGTGTTAAATGCCTTTGCCAGGTCAAGGTAGGCAGTGTGTATGATTTTGCACTCATCCATTGCTTTGCTGACCTTCTCAAAGAAGTCCACTAGGTTGACTAGACAGGATTTGCTCTTGATGAAACGAAACTGAGGGCGTCATTTCAAAATTTCTTTGTTTCTCTCAGTTTAACTTCTCCAAGTATTTTGGGTTTCTAGTACTATGATGAGAATGGACTCCATTCCTAAATCAAAGTATGATTAAAGTTCATGAAATTAGTATTGTTTACATTTTTGATGTTAGCCAAAAGTGCACTTCACAACACCCACAATGTGCCCAGAACTGACTCCTTCTGTAATTCATACATACGTATCAGTAGCATATCTAAATATAACTACAAATTCTTCTTTATGTGACCCATAACTCCTACTACTATTGGAAGTGTCTGGGTATCTACATTGCCATTGCTTCAGCCTGCAAATCCTGGTATTTTATGACTTTGAATCTCTCTGTACATAAGACACTGTAATCACTAAGTGTAACAATTGAAATGATCAATGCTACTTTTGTTTTCTTTTCATGGAGTATCACATCTGGTTTTCTTACATCTATTTTCTGATCAGTTGCTAATGGGTGATCCCATGTGATATAAACTTCATCATTCTCTATAATGTTTTGTGGCTTATGTTTTCAATGCTTCTCAACTATTTAATAGTGTAATGTTTGCACAATCCTCAATGCAACAGTCTTGCCCCACCATCATGCCTTTCAGTATACGGACTCTGCCTGTGCCATTAATGTGTCACACCTGTCAGCAAGATATGCAATTGTTTCCAGTTCTGTTTTACAGAACTTGCATTTGTCTGCTTCTCCCACCTGTTCAGTGGAATTTGTAAATCAAGGTGTACATAGGCCAATCTCCTGGTTGCCAATACTAACCTTTCATCTTTGGGTTTTTATTCACTTCTCCTTAACCACTCCTGCATCAGATCCTGAGCAACATGAGGTTGTTCCAGGAGTTTTCGGTACTTGCAGCTATATTTATGCCTTTTCCACATTTCTTGCCTTTTCATCTGATCCTTCTCCTTACATTCTTTTTTTGGCACATTCAGTTACTGCCTCATTTTTTCTACTTCTGGTTTGATTTCCATTCTTGCATGACACTGATATGCTTCTGCCAAACTAAGGAGAAAATTCATCTTAGACTTGTTATCTTCATGTTTTAAAATGTTTACTATGTTTGGATCTGTTGAAGTCAGCAGATATATATGCAGCCCTATGACTGCATATCTATATGTGCAATCACTTTCAAGGAAGCCCATACCTCCTCAAAATGAGGAATATATAATGTTGGTATACAATGATGTTATATACCAGGTCTCTGTTTCCTGTATGGTAAATTCAATCTGACAATAAACTGATAGCACAGGACATTATAGGGGACAGCAACCCGAGTACTGGAGAAGCCTAGAGATTTTTGCCAGCTCAGATCCACCTCAAGACAGAACACCCAACTGTCAAGACTGATGCAGAGGGATAACAAGATTCTAGCATTATGGGAAGTACATAAGCTTCATTTATAACTTTGGAGTTTTTGTCCCTGGGCCTCAACTGAAAATGAACTTTGCTCTGTAGGACTACCTTGGTCAACAAATGTAAAATCTGCATATAACTATATATATATATATATATATATATATATATATATATAGATATATATATATATATATATAGATATATGTGTGTGTTTGTTTTCTTATAAAAGGACAAGATAAAAATATGAGGCAAAATCAGGGGCATTCTTGAAAATCAAGGAGAGCTGAGAGCTAATAATAGTACAACACAAAGAACATGTTTTGGTGTTTTTCAGTAAACTTCATATATTCTAACTGCTTAATTAGAATAGGTGTGAATCACATTCAAAGTAATTAATGAAACAAGAAGCATAAATCAATCTTTATTAAATTCATTTTTATAGCCATGGAATGCAAGCTAGGCATACAGGTCAGCCCTGGACATAAAGAGCAGTTATGTGTCTATGACATCATACTATACTTGTTATGATACTTAAGTAGCTATAGTAAAAATTGTGTCTGATAGAGAAAAATACCCTAGAATCAATTTGTCTGTAAAAATACCCAGAAGAAACATTCCAAAATCAGTTTGTTTTGACTACTGAAAGAAGCAGATCTGCGTTGTCAACGATGTTATCATTTGTGAGAAATATTAAAATTCAGTCACTGTCAAGCAATTGTACGGTAAGTAACTGTTACTTTTTGGAAAAAGGAGGCCCTTAGAAGTTATAAGATGTTAATAATAAAATAATTGGGAAGATTCCTGTCCTGTTTTTTTTTTCTTTCCTTGTTATTATCTCTAGCTTCCCAGTAAATGTTTCATTGGTAAAAATATATGTACGTGTGTGTGTGTAAAAGACATGTTGGAAAGAATTCTAAAGGAACAGGAGGCAATTGTTTGGAAATTTGATTACAACTCCATAATCCTACCAGCCCAGAGAAACACAGTTTTATTTTAGGAAGGGAAGTCTCTGACACAGTCTTTGAGGTTTCTGTTACAGGCATCTTGGTTTTAGACTGTCCTTTCATTTATTCATTTATTTAGTTTTGCATAACATAATTGTAGTTGCCCAGTAATGGTTAAGCATTACATTTCTTTAAATTGTTTAATTGGACAATAAGTGTGTGTGTGTATGGAGGGGGTAGTTAATATTGCCTTATTTTTACCAAGATATGGTAAGCAAGTTTGAAAAAAAAATGCTATGTACATTCTTCAACAATTTTTTAGAATGCTGAAGGCAACTGACTATTTTAATGCTTGTTTTATGCTACTAGTCATCTAGCAAATTTATTTTTACAATATATATTTGATCGTGCAATCTCAAAGCATCAGCTTAGTTGATATGATCCAATCTCGAACCACATATCTACCTGATCCATAAAACAGTATAAATTTGTTGATATTTTTATTGGCAATTTTGGGCTATTTCTATCCCTTTCACCTTTCTGTTTAAAAACCCATGTTTGCAAAGTTTTTGCTCTTGTATTACCTCAGCAAGATCCTGCCTGGGTATCCTACAGAGTTCTATAGCAGCAGAGAGAGAGAGAAAAGGGAGAATTTGATTGGATTAAATACCTCTGTTTTGCTTTTTTTTTTGCTATTTTTGCAAGCTGCACTATTCTGAGCATTTTATATTAACTTTGCAACTTATTTGAACTGTTTGTTGAATTCTGATACTGTTTGCACTTTAACTGATCATTTTCCAAGTGTTTTTCAGCTGTTGAACTGTTGAGGGCTTACACACTCAAGTGCAATAGCCATTTTTTAGCTTTAAAAGTGTCTGTTTTACTGTATCTGTTTTAATTTTTGGAAAAAAAAAAAAATCCTATCTCTCTACTCATTTCCCGCATTTCTATAACCGGTAGAGTCCGGTTTTCAGATTTTGCTGAATTCTGGGCTGTTTTTTAGTTTCTGTGTTGCCCAGACCTTACTAAGATAGAAGGAAGCTTCTCTATTCATCAGTGATAGCAGTGAGCTTTGAGCAGCCTATCTGACACTGGGGGAGTGGTTTCAGCTCAGAATCTGTAGTTTTATTGGCCATTTTGGGCTATTTCTATCCCTCTGATCTTTCTGTTTAAAAAAACTGTGTTTGCATGTTTTTTGTATTTGTATTACCTCAGTAAGATCCTGCCTGGATGTCCTTCAGAGTTCTACAGCAGCAGAGAGAGAAAAGGAAGACTTTAAGTAGATTAAGTAACTCTGTTTTGCTTTTTATTGCTTATTTTCGCTAACTGCACTATTCCGAGCATTTTTTATTAACTTTGCAACTTATTTGAACTGTTTATTGAATTATGATACTGCTTGCACTTTAACTGATCATTTTTAAGTGTTTTTCAACTGTTGAGGGCTACAAACTCAAGTGTGATAGCCATTTTTTCTGATTTAAAAGTGTTTGTTTTACTGTATCTGTTTTAATTTTTGAAAAAAAAAAAAAAAACAAAACAAATCCTATCTCTCTACTCATTTCCTGCCTTTCTAAAACCAGTAGAGTCCAGTTTTCAGATTTTGCTGAATTCTGGTCTGTTTTGTAGAGTCTGTGTTGCCCAGACCTTACTAAGATTGAAGGAAGCTTCTCTGTTCATCAGTGAGAGTGGTGAGCTTTGAACAGCTTATCTGTCACTGGAGGTGTGGTTTCAGCTCATAATCTGTAATTTTACTAGCCATTTTGGGCTATTTCTATCCCATTCATATTTCTGTTTAAAAACCCATGTTTGTCTAGTTTTGCGCATCACGCAGCACCATTTAACTAGGATTAAACTATTCCCGGTGCCAGAAAGTCTTCTCTTCTAATGTTCCCTTAGAACTAGCCAGGTTTCTAGTTTTAGCACTCAAAACTGTTTCCTTGTGCGCAGCACTTGTTCAAAACTCATTGCAAGCAATAAATAATCTACAAATTACTGCAGCACTCACCTTTCCTCACTTGTTAGGAAGAAAACAGTTTTTAGTACTTAAATTAATAAGCACCTATCCAAGCATGTCTAAGGGTCAGCTCCTAGTATTTTCCCCCATCCACCTGATGAATCTGGGTATCTTGGGGCAATGTAGCAATTGCCTCATGTACACTGACAACCCTCTCCTCCTACCACCCAACACTACAACCTGTGAGAGATGCACTTATATAGCCAAATTAGAAGCCAAGCACCCTCCAGCCAAGACTGTACTAGACAGTCAAGAGGAGAAGGTAAACACCTGCACCACACCACACTCAACACATAGTCCATCAAAACCTACACCACCTAAACCTAAACATAGTAACACAAAACACACACCAACATTCACGGAGGCTCTCAATAAAAATATGCCCAAACAACAGAGACCTCCAAAGCTGAAATGCAAGTAACCACCACCCCCCAACACTACCCAAATGACACATAGCCCACAAAATCAGTATGCTACTCAACCTCAGCCCATAAGCCAAAACAATGTACCCAACACACTAGTCATAGGTGACTATATAGTCAGGCACACTGATGTCCCACTCACCAGGCTAAACAAGGAGAAAGTTACTGTCAGCTGCCTGTCAGGTGCCAGGATCTGCCACATAACCCAAGCACTCAGATCACTCCACAACAAGTACAAATATGACTCTGTCATTGTCCATGTTGGTGTGAATGACCTGAGATGTACCTCCCTGGACTACATGAACAGAGACATGGAGAAGCTCTCGGATCACATAGCCCAGGCAGGTATGACCCTAGCCCTGAGTAGTATCCTACCATCGCCCAGAATGATACCACAATACCAGGACAAAATGATTGACTTCAACAATTGGCTAAGCTTCTGGTGTCATTCTCAGGGGAGCCAGTGTCTGTCTGCCTGGAACAACATAATCAACAGACCACGATGCTTTGCTAGAGATGGCCTGCACCTGTCGCCCCTGGGATTCTGGATACTGGCTAAGGCTCTTGCCACCCCTATAGTGCCTTTTTTAGGCAAGGTTCAAATGACAAACTCACCACTGTAGCAGGTATTAGCAAACAAAATCTAAGGGTAATGCTACTCAGTGCTAGAAGTCTAAACCTCAAAATGCACTCACTTGAGGCACTCCTTAAAATGGAGAACATCGACATCTGTGCAGTGACGGAGACCTGGTTCAAGGCTCCAGAGAGCACCCTTGCATTACCAGGCTATAACTTATACCACACCTTTCAGCCACCTAACCTGGACTGAAACACTAAAGGAGGAGGCATGTCCATATTCATTAAGGATATCCACACCTCCAAGCTAGTTGCTCAACGTAATGCATCTGAAATTATCCAAGTGCAACTAACACTGGGCAAGACTGCAATCCAGGTTGTAGCTTGTTACAGAACCCCCACCATGCCCCAGGATGCCCACTCCACAATTCTTGATATACTGGGTAATATTAAGGTTCAGCCCAATACCCTAATAATGGGCGATTTCAACTACTCCACCATCAACTGGAAAAACTACTCATGTACAAACCCATTTGCTCAACGCTTTCTGGAATTTTTAAATTCCAATGCTCTGGATCAGCTTGTCCATACCCCCACCAGGGGCAGCAATATCCTGGACGTGGTCATTACCAATATTGGCAACCAATGTTACATGCCAGAGGTCAGCTCCTCGCTGGTCAGATCCAACCACAAGCTAATCACTCTAGACATCAATATCCCACCCCCTATTAAGGAAACCACTGTAAAAAACTTTTTCAAAGCCAACTTCATGTTTCTTAAGACAGAAGTTGCAAACTTCACGACACCTATACAGATGGAAAATAGAGGTACGACTGCTGGATCCTATACAAATGCACTGTATAAGCACATAAATGAGTGCATGGATCGTGCCATCCCCAACAGAACCAAGATGCTATCCTCCAAAAAAAGGAAGCCAGTCTGGTGGTTTCTGCCATAAACAAACTTTACAACAGAAGGAAGAAGCTGTTGCAAAAAAGAGTAAAATTCCCTGATTGCAGGAACTCCCTGGTAAGCCTCAGTAAGAAGCTGAGATCCCTCATAAAATCATGAAAAGCTAGTTTTGAAAATAAAATTGCCACTGATTCTAAAGACAACCACAACGTATTCTACAGCTATGTCAAGAATCTCAATGTCTGCTCTGAGTTACAGCACAATGGCACTAGATATACAGAACCAGCTGATATTGCCAACATCCTGGCAAATAGGTTCAGTGCAACTTCACCTCCCCTCACCCCAAGGGCCCATCACTATACTGGAAGAATGCAAAGCCCCTGTAATCACAGCTGCACAAGTAAAGACCACACTCTCCAAAACCAAGGACACAGCATCCATGGGACCTGACAACATCCCAGGCTGCATTCTACATGAACTACAGAATGAACTGGCACCCCACCTAAGTGCCATGTTCAATCATAGCCTCACTTCAGGCTTTGTGCATACTGAATGGCACACAGCGACGGTTATCCCAGTCCACAAAGGGGGCTCCACCACAGACCCCGGGAACTACCGCCCCATTAGCCTGATGAGCCTGGTCTGCAAGACCATGGAACGTATCATCTTGGAGCATATAAACAAGGACATAGGTAACCTCCAGACTCTGGTCCCCACTCAGTCTGGGTTTATAAAAGGTAGGTCATGTCTCCTAAACCTGACTGACCTCTTTAAAGCAGTCGTCAGAGTTGTGGATGAGGGTAAGGTGGTGCACACAGCCTATCTTGACCTCGCCAAGGCTTTTGACACCATCCCCCACTCTGGAAATATAGATAAACTCACTAGACTGGGCATAAATCCCTATGTCACAAGATGGGTGGCCAACTGGCTCACTGACAGAACCCACACAGTGAAAGTAGCCGACTCCAAATCCAATTTCACTCCAGTGGCAAGTGGAGTACCATAGGGCTCAGTCCTGACTGCTCTCCTGTTTGGCATCTACTTCTCAGAAGTCCAGGCTGATACAGCAGGTCTTTACTAACAAAGTTTGCAGACAACTGCAAACTAGGTGCCATAATAGAATCACCTAATGATGTGGACATTCTACAAAGGGGCCTCACTGAGACTTATGCTTGGTGTCAAAGTCATGATGTCAAGCTTAATGCCAAGAAGAGCATTGTCATCCCCTTTGGGGAAAATACTGTACCCATGAACTACCACATAGGCAGTAGCCTACTAAACACTGAAAGTGTGATAAGAGACCTTGGGACACAGGTGGACAGTAGTTTCTCCTTTGATAATCACATCGCCACAGTAGTCAGGAAAACTTCTACATGGAACACCTCATCACAAAGGGGTTCACCTCCAGAAAAAAAAGAGGTTATTGTTCCTTTCTACTCATCCCTCATCAGACCCATTATAGAGTACAATGCCCTGTTTGGCAAGTACCATGCAAGACATCTACAACAACTAGAAAGGCCACTAAGAGGATTACCAGCCTCAAACAGATGCCATACACAGACCATCTTAAAAAACTCCAGCTCTTCTACATCGCTTATCGCCTACTCAGAGGTGACCTCTGCCTAACATGCAAAGCCATGTCAAACCTAGATCTGTTGGACATGCTACACTTAAAGAAACCCCAATCCCTGTGAGCCACATGCTTCAGGGACCTAAACTTTGCCACCACAATAAACAAAACATGCTGGAGGGATAGAAGATTCCCGTCCCAGAGACTTCCCATGCTATGGAACAGACTACCCATTCATGTCAAGCAAAGCTCCTCATTACCCCTCTTCAAGAAAAAATCTCAACAATTGGATGGGAAGTAGGAAATTCACCCTGGGGATCACTTCTGTGGGCCCTACTAGACAGGGGGTGCAGGAAAATAACTTTCTTGGGTGGCGAAAGCCAGGGAACTTTCCTGGCTAGGCTTATATAGGCCCCAGGGCTGATAGCCTAGTACCTACCTATGAACCTATGAACCTATATCCTAGCATTTATTGGTAGCTTATTCCAGAATCTTCCCACTGCAGTCTGAAAGGTATTTTTTTCACATTAGAAACTGAGCACTCCAACATAGCAACTGATGTTCCTGGTGCTATGCCTGCAAGTATTTAATCTGTAAAGCACTTTGGATATTAAGATCAAATCATTCCTGATAAAACTATAGCTTATTGAGTGTAGTTTTAACAAGTACCATTAGTCATTCATTGTATTTTGGATGCTTCCAAGCCAAAATTTATCTGATGAGAGTTCATATATTCTTTCCAGCTTTTTAGACGGGATTGTTTGAAATACATAAGGCTCTGCAATATTCGATTAGGGGTTTACCAGAGTCTTAAATAGACTTCCTGTCATCTAGAGAATGTTGTATGCTACAAATCCCTTGAGACTGCCTAATTTCCTGATACTGGTAATAACAATGGATTCATATTTAATTGACCTGTCCATTTTTTATATCTTTGATATTCTTCAATGGGCAGTATGTGATAGTCACTTGCACATAGATATTTGTGGTTTTCTTTCCCAAAATGCCCACCCATTATTAGTATTGAAATAAACCTGATTATACTCTGCTTATTCTACCAATGTATCTATCTAGCTCCTCTGACCACGTTATAAATGTATGGTAAACCTAAGCCTGCCCTTGCCAATAATGCTGTACCTTACCTTAGGAAAACCCTTTCCAGAACCCTAACACTATTAGACAAATTTGTTCTGAATGCTGTGATAAGATTTTAATTAACATATTGTAAAAATAAATTTTCTTTTGTGAATTTTTAGATCATAGGATCATAGGAGATTACTAGGCTAATGGCCCTGAGGCCATTACAAGCCTAGTCAAGAGTATATACCCAAAAGAGAAACCTCAGTCAGCACCTGTCACCTCTGTCAGTGAGGGACACAGGTAGAACCCCTGTGACAAATTTGTGGTTTTCCTTCCACTCATCAAGGTTGTGCTTGAAAAGGGTCAGCGAGGTACTCTGTTTGATGTATATGGGATGTCTATTCCAGAGATGGGGCAGCCTCAGGGAGACAAACCTGTCTCTCCACCAGGTTTTTTTGATGTTGCATATTGGATTTAGGCCTTTTGAGCAGGTAATGCTTGAGGAATTAGACTTACGGATATGGAGCATCTCTAGTAGGGCAGGGTCTGAAATTGCCTTGTAGGCGAGACACAGATCAC
>NC_056730.1:722134-792134 GCF_019279795.1 Protopterus annectens | reverse complement strand
CAACATTCTGGCTGACAGGTTCAGTACAAATTTCTCCCCTCCTTCACCCCCAAAAGAAGAAATACTTATCCCAGCTGAATGTAATCTCCCTGTCATCTCAGATGTCCAAGTGAGAACTGCCCTAAACAAAGCAAAAAACACAGCATCAATGGGACCTGACGGTATCCCGGGTTGCGTGTTACGTGAACTCCAAGAGGAGCTAAACCCACACATAAAAATGCTATTTAACCTTAGCCTTACTTCGGGATATGTACCTGAACACTGGCGTACAGCAACAGTGGTCCCACTCCACAAGGGGGGGTGCCTCTACAGACCCTGGAAACTACCACCCCATAAGCTTAACCAGCCTGGTCTGCAAAGCTATGGAAAGAATCATTATGGAACTCATAAACAGAGACATAGGAGACCTACAGACACTTGACCCCACCCAGTTCGGCTTTGTAAAGGGCAGATCCTGCCTTTTAAACCTGGTTGACTTTTTCAAAACAGTCACTAGAGCCATTGATGAGGGCAAAGCAGTCCATACAGCATACCTGGACTTGGCTAAGGCCTTTGACACAATACCCCACTCAGGCATCATAGATAAGCTCAACAGCTTAAAAGTAAACCCTTATGTCACTAGATGGGTTGCAAACTGGCTAAAGGACAGAACCCATAAAGTTAAAATCGCTGGAGCAATGTCAGACTCAAAGCCAGTCACAAGTGGTGTCCCACAGGGACCTGTCCTGGGACCCCTCTTGTTCAGCATTTATCTCTCAGATGTTAAAGCAAACATGGGAGGGCTGTGGCTGACAAAGTTCGCAGATGACTGCAAACTAGGCGCCATAGTCGATACACCAGCAGACACACACATCCTACAAAAAGGCCTCACAGAAACGGACAACTGGTGCCGGAGTCACGGCCTTAAACTAAATGCCAAAAAATGTATAGTCATCCCCTTTGGGAAAAAACAAAGTACCCACAAATTATCACATAGACAGCAACCCACTGAGTAAGGAAAAAGTAATCAGAGACCTAGGGACCCAAGTCGACAGCGACCTCTCATTTGACACCCACGTTGCCAAAGTGGTTAGAAAAACATTCTACCTTGCACACCTTATCATGAAGGGTCTCACATCCAGATCCAAGGATGTCATTGTACCCCTATATTCCTCCCTCATCAGACCCATGATTGAGTGCAATGCCCCATTTGGTATGTACCTCACCCAGCATTTGCAACAGCTGGAGAGACCACAAAAGTACATCACCAAGAGGATCAAGGGTCTCCAACATATGTCTTATTCTGCCAGACTAAAGAAACTTCAGCTCTATTCAGTAGCATACCGCCTGCTCAGAGGTGATCTCTGCCTGACATACAAGGCCATGTCCAATCAGGATCTGATGGACATGCTCCACCTCAAAAAATCCAAATCCATCAGGACCACGAGAGCTAAATACTTAAACCTTGGCACAAGTATGAATAGGACATGCTGGAGGGATAGATTCATAACCCAGAGGCTTCCCATGCTTGGGAACAGGATCCCAGTTCATATTAGGAAGAGCCCCTCACTGACTCTTTTCAAGAGAAATCTTGATGAGTGGATGGGAGATTGTAAGTTTACCCCAGGGGTCACATCTGTGTCACTACTAGACAGGGGCACAGTAAACTAATTCTATTATATAAGGGGACCTTCATTGTGTCACTACTAGACAGAGGTACAGTATTCTAAATTTATTCTGTACAATTTTTGTACCATTTCATGGGGTGGCAAAAGCCACATCACTATGGCTAGGCTTACAAATGCCCCAGGGCAGATAGCCTAGTACTATACTATGAAACTATGAAACTATGAGACTTTGTAAATATCCTAGACCTGTTAGTGCATGCACTTACTAGAGGTACAAACACATTGGGCCTGGTAGTCACAAATATGGGAGAATGCCACACACACATATACACCCCCCACACACACACACACATGCGCGCGCGCACACACACACACACACACACACACACACACACACACACACACACACACACACACACACACACACACACACACACAAACCCATTGTTGTGTCCTCTCTGGTAAGGTCCACAAAGTAGTATCCTTTGAAATAAAAATAATTTCTGTAACCCCAGCATACCCTATAACATTTAGAAACTACTCCAAGGCAAAATATCTTTTATTAAGTGATAACCTGTCAATATTTCAAGCCCTACAAAACCCAGATATACTGAAGTATTCACAGAAGATTTGTACAACCATGTCAATGATTTCATAGCAACTGCTGTGCCTACCAGAAGTAAGACCAGCAAATCAAAAAACATTCCAACCTGGTGGAATCCAAAATTAAACAGGTTGTACAACAAAAGAAAAAAAAGTCATAGAGAAAATTAGGAAGAATAACACAACAAAAGATAAAAACTGTATCATCAGACTGAATAGGTAACTAGGAGGGCTAATTAAGTTCAACAAAACAATTGTTGAGGTAAAGATAGCATCCCATTCCAAGGACAGCCATAAGGTCTTATTTAGATATGTCCAAAACCTAAAAGGCAGCACAAAGCAGTGTGCAAAACTGGAGGTTAATGTAGCCAAGTTCAAAGAACTGTGAGATAAAGCAAATCTTCTAACTAACAAATTTAGGTCCACCCCACCACCCACAGCTGACCTTCAAGAAATAGCATCTAACAGACCACTATAACAATCAGTATAGAGCAGGTCTTATATGCAATCTGTTTGGCCAAGAATACAGCTTTGATAGACCCCTATAATGTCTTAGGATGCCTCCTAAATAACTTGAGATATGCCCTGTCAGAGCCACTGGAATCACTATTGAACTATAACTTCCACACAGGCTTTGTGCCATTTGAATGGAGGACTGTGACATTCATCCTTCTGCTGGAGGATTGACCATTAGAGGATCCTGGGAACTACAATCCCATTAATCTGTCTAGTCTCATATGCAAAACCATGGAAGGAATTATCATGGAAATGATACACAAAGACATAAGAAACTTTCAGAAATTGGACCTAACCCAGTTTGGTTTCTCAAAACAGGTCATGCCCATTGAACCTGGTGCATTTCTTTTAGAAGGTCACAGAGGCAAAGAATGAGGGCAAAGTATTGCATACTGCCTACCTTGACCTAGTTATGGCAATTGATACAATACCTCACTTGAGCATTGTAAACAACTTCACAGAGTTAGGCATAAACCCATATGCAACTTGCTGGATAGGAAGCTGGCTCACAGCAGGACACAGGAAGTTAGGATTGGAGAGACAACATCCACAAAGAGGCCAGTCACCAGTGGACTAACCAAGAGGTCTATTTTGGGTTTGTTCCTCTTTATCATCTATTTTTGGAAGTCAAGGCCAATGTCAAAGGACTTTGACTTACCAATTTTTGCAGATGATATAAAGCTAATAGGAAGTGTGGAAACCCCCCCAGGATACTTAACACCATACAGGAAGGTGTGATACAGACAAATGACTGGTGCCAAAGCCATGGCTTAAACCTCAATGCCTAGAAATGCATAATAGTACCTTTTGGAAAGTCAGCCACCCAAGGAAACTACCTCATTGATAAAACACCCCTAAAAATAGACACAATAGTCTGGGACTGGAGGACTCATGTAAATAGTAACCTAGTTTTCAACCAACATGCATTTAAGGTTGTAATAAAATCATACAATTTTACGCAACTTATAATTGAAGGCATGGCATCTAGGTCCAGAGAAGTTATTGTGTCACTGTACTCAGCCTTCATTAGACCCAACATTGAGTGTAACACACCCTTGTCTACAGAGGTTCCTCACAAAAAGAATACATGTTGTGAACATAATTTCATACACAGATCACCTCAAAGCCCTATCTCTATACGCTGTTTCCTACAGACTGCTGAGAGGAGATTTAAGCCTGGCATACAAGGCATCCTGGGATCCTGCTCTGATGGATATTTTGCTTATCTGCAAAATGAACAGCACCGGAATTACTAGATCTTAGGATTTAAACTTTATTGTGACTTATATAAGACATGTTGGAGGGACAAGTGTATCTCAGAGAATCCCCGTTCTGTGTAATAGACTTCTTATTCAAGCACAATTTAGACCACTGGGTGGGAAAGCAGAAATTCACCCTTGGTCTGACACCTATGTCTCCAAAGGACAAGGACAGTTATTAAATCATGCCCTAACTAACATATATCCCTTACAATAAACCCTAAGGCATGGTATACATTTTGTTTGCATGATAATGCTTATAAAGGCCACAGTGGTCATTCACCTAGTATATACCTATGAACATCTGATCCTACTACAATGTATAAAATGGCTTCCACTCAGTGAAATTCAGTCTATCTCCAGGACACTTATAATATACTAAACTGTGGCCATTGCATACCCTTGACATGAAAACTACTTATCCTGGACTAGGGTTTACTCTTTGGAAAGTACCCCATATTATGCTATCACATTAAGCAGACTTCCACATAAAATGGCTTCTGGAAAACATGCTTTCTCTCAACTAGGCCCAACAATATGGAGAAGACTCACACCTGAATTAAAAGACATGTAATCTCTCACTGAATTCTCCAAATAGTTATACAAGGAAATTGACTGCATGTGTTTTAGGGACAATGGTTAACCTCACCATTTACAATTAAATAGCAAGACAATCAATATAAGTTGAATTCTAACAGCATGATATCTCCAGCATATTATGCATGCTCTTTCCCTAGTTGTTATCTTAAATGCTGCCCTGCTTTTTTCCTGAAATGTTGACATTCAAAATGGACTTTATGTGTATACCATAACTATTGCAAACAACTTTGGTTTTACTGTTACTCTAACTTTGCAATGTTTCTCTGTACGTAAAACTGTAAAAAGCATAAGGATCTGCAACAAGCATATATTTGTTCCAAGATACTTTAAACATATTTAATTCTGCATTTTTCTTATGCATTGCATGCTTCCTGAATATTTATGTTGTTTTCGTTTATTTTTTCACTTTTGTGCTGTGACTCAAAAGGATCTTCAGACCAGCCCACCCAGTTACCAAACAGTAAATAAATACATTTATAGCTGTATATATATCATCTGTCTATACAGAAAATTGTTAATGTTACAAAAAAATGGAGAAAGTTGCAGTGAATAAGTTACTGGTGGTACTGAAGGTGTTTCTAAAACCATGTTCTTTGTCTGCTAAAAAGCTGTAGCTATTAATATGCATCATTATTTCTTTGTACAGGATTTTTTCAAATATTTTTGCAAGTGGATAAAGTGGAGATAAGACTAACGTTATTGATACTTTTGGGATAGGGGATTTTAAGCATGCGAAGTATGATGACTTTTTTAAGGCTGGTGGTACAATTCTTGCTGTAATGAACAGATTATATAAGTAGGTTAAAAGATTGGCAATTTTATTTACTGCTCTTTTTAGGAAGGTGTGGAGTAAATGGATGACTTTGGAGTAGGATTTGTTTTTGATATTCAGGACTGTGATGGTTTCTCTTAATTGAAATCTCTCTAAAATGAAATGTTGCTACATATTCAGTTAATGTTAGGGTATAGGGTTGGTTGGGAGAAGTTTGCAGTGTTATGTAGAGATGGGGTAGAGGGTTGAATTACTAATTTTCTTCTTTTTTTTTTTTTGTATACTGGCAGTGATGATGTTTTCCCACTCTTGTGGGAAGGGACGCTTGTTATATTTTATACATGAGGGAGAGTGTTTAGGTTTTGTGATTTATCCTGTCAGTTCCTTTATTTCTTTCCAACATTGTTTCTGATTACTAGCTGCATCAATCTGCTTATTTTCTTTTTTATTTATGCTATTAAAAGTTTTGGATATATCCAGGAGCCGAGCCTTATTTCCTTCAAGTGTATGCTGTTTGGTTTGGCTTGTTTCTACACTTGATTCCAGAGTTTTTTACGTGTTTTATGTTTTAAATGTCTTTATTAATTTTAACAATTAAATAAAACATTTTAACATTTAAGATATATATATATATATATATATATATATATATATATATATATATATATAGAGGTAAAATATTTAAACAAACAAACTAAACCATAACTAAACAACTGTTTACAAAGGTGTCTACTATATATATAAAACTAAAAATATTCTTAAATTTTGAAAAAGAAGAAATTCTTGTTATAATAAGTTTTTGACCATTTATTTAGCAGTTCTTTAAGTTTCTTCTAAGTGCTGTGATAAGTGGTCACTCTAGATGTTCTCATCTTGATTCTTAGAAGTTCGTAGTGACACACATCGGTTGCAATATTTATACATTCTTTCATCACTGGAGTTTGCTCATTCTTCCAGTTCTTAGTAATTATTTTCCCTGTAATTGATAGGATACTCCATAGAAATGGGTAGTTTACTTTCTTTACACAATCACATATTGAAGTGTTGAATAAAATATTGGTTAGAGTAAATCTATCATTAAATAAAGCATGTAAAAACAATATTATCTAAAAATGGTTTAATAACTTTGCAATCAAAAACATATTTTGCCAATCTGCTCTAATATTTGTGTTACAGTTCCAACACTCTGTTTCTTTTACCTTAATTCTATTCTATGTGGGGTTATGAAAATTGTATGCATACATTTCCAGGTAAACAATCTTCACTTTGCAGAGAATGTAGTTTGTTTTGAAGATGTCAACATGTATTTTTATCTTCATTACCTGGATAACATTTATTGTTTTGAAATAACTCCAATAACTTTCATTGCAATATTCTGCTGCATTTTTAATAATTTTATATTTTCTGGATAAAGTAATTTTTCCAATATTTTCTAATACATTAATATACATTAAGAAATGAATGAATTTTGGTATGATATTTTTTTATTGTTGGTTGCATTAAATTAATTTTATTTTCTGATATCTACAATTCTGAATATCTAACTATATATCTTTGCCTAAAATTAGTAGTTATATATTTCACAGTTTGCAATTTTACTCCATCCATCAGTTGATACCAATATATCATATCATTCTCATTAAATGTGTTCATTTTATATAAATTAAAAGCACTTATATTGTTTTGTGTATGTGCAAAAGGAAATAATAAGAAAACTAATGCCTTATATCATAGATTTTTATAAATACATTATTTATTTAATATTTGTTAACTGGGAAGTTATGACTTGGAACAAGCCAATTTTCATCAGAAGCCCAGGGAGAAATGCTCCAGATGCATGTCTTTGTAATATGGGATGAAACCCACATGACGCAGGGACGACATGCATACTGCACACAGAAGGCACCCCAGACGAGAATTGAAACGAAGATTCTCTTGCTGTGAGATGACAATGCAAACCACTGAATCACTGCATAGTCCATTTCACATTTCTAAAAGTAAACATTAAGGAACTATACAAATAATTCATAATAATGTTTCTATTTTCTAGTATATAATCTTTTAATATCCATAAATGTTTATTATTATATTTTGATGTGTGCATGTTATCTGATTTAGTTTCAGACATATGTTTTCCTGTATGTCTTTCCATTTAGCATTATAATTATTTAACCCTAATGATATTGTTTTTTTAATTGACAATAATGAATATAGCTCTATATCTGGCATAGCTATTGCACCCAAGGACCAGTGATGATTTAATCCCAATCTAAATTTGTTAGGATACCAAAGCAATATAAGAATTAAGGAAGTAGTGAAAGGGATTGTATTATATATAGCATTTTTGGTAAAATAATCATTTTTATTAATGAAAGTTTCTCTTTCATGGCAAAAGAAAACGTGTTATATTTATTAATAAGATTATTAATGATAACTAGATTATTTTTATAATTTTCTTCTGTTGTATTTTTAATGTTTTCTGTTACAGTTATTCCTAGATAAGTATTTTTTGTCTTGCTCTACATATTTAGAAAATCTTTCTTACATATCATTAATTCTGGTATTTATAGTTAAAATTTTGTTTTGTTTTCATTATTAAAATCCAGATTTTTCTGAAAAGGTTTTATTATATTGCATACAGCCTTAGTGGAATTTTTATTGCTATTTAAAGTTAGAAGAATATCCTCAGCAAACAATAATATTTTAGAATTTAGTATATTATTCAGCTGTATACTTTTAATATCAATTCTTGATCTTATATAGTTTGCAAATGGTTACATAATTAAGGTAAATAATAGTGGTGGTAATGGGCAACCCTGTTTCATTCCTTTAGAAATCAAAATTGATTCTGATATGCATGAGCCTACTTTTATTTAAGGAAAAAAGTTTTGTAACGTAAATTAATGAGTTGTGAGAAGCAATTTGAGAAATTATGCTCGTCTAGAACAATTAATAAATATTTCCAATTAAAAGACTCAAAACCACTGTTTATGTCTAAATGTAACAATGCTACATTACCTTTTTATTACTTTCAAAATCTATTATGGTTAATATTATTTTAATGTTATCATAAGTATTCCTGTTATTATAAAGCTAGTTTGATTCTTTTAATCAGATATGGAAGACATTGTTGTAATCTAGTAGCATGTATAGCCATGAATATCTTATAACCAAAGTTTAAGAATGAAATTGGTCTAGATTTGTATCTGTCTTTAAAATTAGGGAAATGAATGTGCATTTCCAAGACAGTGGAACTTTTGTTAAATCTTACACTATTAAACAATTTTATGTAAAATATGTAAAGCTTCTTTAGGTGATTCCAATATTATGCCATCATTACCAGATGCTTTGTTAGGTTTTAATTTATTAATTTGATTTTTAAGTTGAGACATTAATATGGTTTTATCTATTCATTTATTTTGATCTTCAGTCAACTTGCTTTTAGTATTTTTATTACATTTTTAGTTATTTCTTGTGAATCCATTGTTAAACTATATTGATTAAAATGGGCTCTACATATTTTTAGAAGTCTTCTATGTCAGTCACCTTTTTCTTATATTCAGGTGAATATTTAGTATTTTTATTACATTTTTAGTTATTTCTTGTGAATCCATTGTTGAACTATATTGATTAAAATGGGCTCTAAATGTTTTTAGAAGTCTTCTATGTCAGGCACCTTTTTCTTATATTCAGGTGAATACAATTCTTTGATGTGATTAGATTTTATCAGTATTTTTGTTCAGGAAGCTAATTTATGCATGAGTTTTGAATGCATATAATAGTTAATTAATTTAATTTTCTCTAAGTTTATCATAGTGTTATGATTTAAAATCTCTAAATATATTTTAGTTCATTAACTTCTTTGATCACATTGTCTTGTCCTTTTTGACTTTTCTGTTTTAGTTTATCATTTTTTTTCCTGAAAATCTATCAAATTTTTACCCCATTGCTTTTTCTTAAGAGCATTCCAATTCTTTATTTTACAATTTAAATATGCTTTTAGCGCAATTTCCTTATTTTCTAAGTGTATAGATTTGGCCAAATTTAAAACTGAAAAAAAAGCACCAAAACTGCTGGAGAAAACTGGATAAAAGTGATTTATTCAATAATCTACAAAAGTCACGCCATACACATCAACATTAACGCCTTTAAATAAAACGGTGTTTTGTCGTAATACACTGACTTCTTCAGATAACCTCTGACTAAAATATTGAACCTTTTATACATTAATTGAATACAAAATAACCAATCACACAAGTTCATGCATTAAGGAATTAACTTACAGAAATTCTTTAAAAAGCACGCACCTCTGCTAAGTCAATAATAATGTTCAGTATAAAGCACATAAATTAGTACACATAATTTATTATCTAACCCTTCCATAAATTAATAAAATTCAATATAAAATTCAACTTGAAATTTGTAATAACACTTTTAAATAAAAAAATCAAATTCATCATAAATAAATAGATGAAATAACATATATATATATATATATATATATATATATATATATATATATATAATTTCTTTAAAAAATATTAAATTAGAATAGCCTGCCATCTATTGGTTATATTATAAATTACATATTAAAAGTTTATAATTTTCCTGCTTTTAATTTTAAAAGTGGTACAATAGAAATAAATTCATTAAGACCTGGGGGGGGGGGTAGTGGCATCAAGGGAAATTTGCCACCATAGCTCTCTAAATTCCAAATTCTCTTCCCACCACCCACCCCTCACATCCTTCTTAACTTGTTCTAGGACCATAAAATAAAATTTAACATTGGGACAGACTGTGGTATGCTTATATAAAGCATTTGTTTCTTTTTTATGGAAATTTCATATTTATGCTCATAAATCTTCCTTTTTAATATTTTCTCCATTTTCTCCACATAGAAATAATTACATTCTGAGCATAATCCTAAATAAACCACTCCCTTGGTCTCACAATTAAAATAGTCATTACTAATGATCCACCTTTGTCTACTTTCTAAAAAAATTTTTTCAATGTCAATAATGTTGCCACATTGTGCACAATGCCCACATTTGAATGTGCCCTTCCTATTCCTTGTGGATTTATGAGGGTCTTTATATTCCAACAATTTCTTAAAGGAATGTGAATTCTTATATACAACCTTACAACTTACTCCATTAATTAGTTCCAGGTCAGTCAAACTAATAAACTTGGTCCATTCCTTTTCAACAACCTTTTTTGTAATGTTATTGTTAAAGACATTATATTCAAGAACTAGAGCTTGCCTCTCTAAAGCAAACTTCACACTACTCAAGACTGGTGTGGTATCCTTCAAGGCCCCTGAGTCAGAGGAAACCACAACCCAAGCTGCGGAAGCCCTTACAAATGCCTTCTATGAACACCTCCAGGACTGCATGGATCAGGCAATCCCAAATAAAACCAAGACTCTTTCCACAAAGGGCAAACGTCCAGTCTGGTGGACCCCAGCCATTAACAAACTTTACAATAAGAGGAGAAAGCTATTACATGATAGAACAAAATCCATAAAAGGGAAGTCACCCCTGATCATTATTAGCAAAAAATACGAGCACTCATAAAATCAACTAAGGCCAATTTTGAGAGAAAAATTGCCATGGATTCAAAGGACAATCATAAGGCCTTTTTCAGCTATGTTAGGAACCTGGGTGGAAACTCACAGATATGCTCAGAATTAGTCCAAAATGATACAAAATCACTGAACCCACAGACATTGCCAACATACTGGCAGACAGGTTCAGTGCAAACTTCACCCCTCTCCCCTAAAGGAGAGATAACTATCCCAGCCGAGTGTAGCCTCCCGGACATCTCAAATGCGCATGTGAAAGCTGCTCTCTCTAAAGCTAAAACACAGCATCAATGGGACGGATGGTGTCCCCGGCTGTGTGCTACACGAGCTAAATGAGGAATTAAACCCGCACATAAGGCAGCTGTTTAATCTCAGCCTTACCACAGGATACGTGCCCAAGGAGTGGCGTCACGGCAACTGTGGTCCCACTCCAAAAGGTGGCCTCTACGGACCCTGGTAATTACCGCCCCATAAGCTTAACAAGTCTAGTCTGCAAAGCTATGGAGAGGATCATAATGGAGCTCATAAACAAAGATATAGGGGACTTGCAGACATTGGACCCGACCCAGTTTGGCTTTGTCAAGGGAAGATCATGCCTTTTGAACTTGGTCAACTTCTTGAAATAGTCGCCAAGGCCATTGATGAGGAAAGGCAGTCCATACAGCCTACCTTGACCTTGCAAAGGCTTTCGACACAATACCCCACTCGGGTATTGTAGAAAAACTTACCAGCTTAAATGTAAACCCATATGTCACAAGATGGGTTGCAAACTGGCTTAAGGACAGAACCCACAGGGTTAGAGTTGCTGGCGCTGTGTCAGACTCCAAGCCGGTCACAAGTGGTGTCCCACAGGGCTCGGTCCTTGGCCCCCTATTGTTTGGCATCTACTTCTCAGAAGTACAGGCCAACATGGGAGGACTTTGGCTGACAAAGTTTGCAGATGACTGCAAACTGGGCCATAGTGGAAAGTGCATCGGACACGGATATCCTTCAGAAGGGACTCACGGAAACAGATAGCTGGTGCCAGAGCCATGGCCTGAAGTTAAACGCCAAAAATGTATAGTCATACCCTTCGGGAAAAACAAGGTAACCCCAAGCTACCATATAGGTGGCAATCCACTAAGCACAGAAGAGGTTATCAGGGACCTGGGGACCCAGGTTGACAGTGGCCTTTCTTTTGACACTCACATTGCTAAAGTGGTTAGAAAGACCTTCTACATTGCCCACCTGATCATGAAGGGATTCACATCCAGATCTAGTGAGGTCATTGTTCCCTGTACTCTTCACTTATCAGACCAATGATCGAGTACAATGCCCCATTCGGGATGTATCTCACCCGACATCTGCAGCAATTGGAGAGACCCCAAAGTTCCTCACCAAAAGGATAAAGGGACTCCAAAATCTGTCATATGCTGCCAGATTGAAGAAACTCCAGCTCTATTCAGTCGCATACCGTCTGCTCAGAGGTGACATGTGCCTGACATACAAGGCCATGTCCAACCCGGAATTAATGGACATGCTCCACCTCAAAAATCCAAATCCACCAAAACCACTAGAGCAAGCGACTTAAACCTTAGCACGGATATAAATAGGACGTGCTGGAGGGATAGATTTATCACTCAGAGACTCCCTATGCTGTGGAATAAAATCCCGGTCCATGTGAGGCAGAGCACCTCGCTGACTCTGTTCAAGAGAAATCTAGACCTGTGGATGGGAGATCGTAGGTTTACCCCGGGAATCATCTCTGGGTCACTGCTGGACAGAGGCACAACAAACTAATGGGCACAGTATTTTTTCATATAAGGGGTGGCGTAAGCCACAATAATTTGGGCTAGGCTTATAAATGCCTTAGGGCAGATAGCCTAGTATAAACCTATGAACCTATGAACCTATGAACCTATAGTCAGGTTGATTAACAATAGGGGGTTTGAGCCATCTGGGGAGTCATAACCTACATTAATAGAGGCCCTATTTCCAAGGATGGGTTTGAATCTACCTTGTCTCCCATCCAATACTTCCTTCTTGATTTTGTTAATAAATTCCTGGGAGTACCCTCTCTTTGAAAACATTTTACTTAATAAAATACATTAGTCCGTAAAATCAGCATCCAGGGTGGTCATACGGCTTCCTCTGACAAATTGTCTCTTCACAATATTCTTTTTACAGTAATGTGGATATGCACTTTGATAGTGCAAAAAGGAATTACAAAATGTGGGTTTTCTAAATATTCTAGATTCAAATCTATCATTCCCCTTATAAATTTCCACATCCAAAAATTGTAGCATCTCAGGGGAAACGTTGAAAGTAAATTTTAGAAATTTAGTTGTTTCTCCCAAATATACCTTAAATTCTTCCAATTTCCTGATACCCCCTGTCCACAAAATTACTATGTCATCCAGGAATCTTCGGTATAATTTCCAACATGACCGAAAACTGGATTCAAGAATGTATAACTCCTCCCACCTAGACAAAACCAAATTGGCATAGGTGGGAGCACAGGCTGCCCCCATTGCAACACCCCTAACTTGCTTATAAAACTCCCCACAAAAATTTAGAAAGTTATACTTAAGGACCATATTCATTAGTGATCCACAAACAACTTTATCATTGTGTGATAATGTGTCATTTTGAAACACAGTATCCTCAAACATTTCCATCCCTTTCAAATGGGGGATGCTAGAAAACAAATCAACAATATCAATAGTAACAAACAACAAATGATCACAGAAAAAAACTCTTCAGTAATGGCTTCAAGAAAATCCCAAGAGTCTTTTAAAATAGATTCTTTCTTGATCCAAGAATCTTTTAACTTATTATCAACAAACTTAGCTAGGCCGTGTGTTTTCGAGCTACTAGCTGAGACAATAGGTCTTAGGGGGAGGATCACTTTCATTTTTGTGGATCTTCGGGATCCCAAAAATGGTAGGGACTCTAGGTTTGTCAATTTTTAGGAAATCAAATGTTTTTTTTATCATATAACCCTTCATATAACATATCTTTTAAACAAGTATCAATTTTATTATATGCAATATTCACTTCATTAATTGACACATTGGTGTATCCTTCCTCATTCATTAAAATTTCATTCATTTTTTTCTTCATATATAATACTATCCATTATAACTACCCGGCCCCCTTTGTCAGGTTTCATAATTATAATACTGTAGTTGTCTCTCAAAATTTGTAAAATATCCCTTTCTTTGTTACTCAAATTGGGCCTAAACCCTACTTTCATAAACTTGCTTCTTAATTCTTTTTCCATTAAATTTTCTAGATTGTTTAATTGTGGATGCAGGGGTGGGTTAAAAATGGTTCTCCTCTTCAAGTGTTGGTTAACTACATCCCCCTCAGAAGGTAATAAGCTTAAATTGATTTTTCTTAAAAAAAGCTTTATATCTAGCAGGGACTGTGTAAGTTCTCCCTTTTTGTAGGGTATAAACTTAAAACCTTTCGAAAGCATGCTAAAATGTTCTTTTTCTAATGATATATTACTAAAATTGTAAATACTAAAATCATTAAAAGTGTGTTTAACACCACAGACCAAAATATCACTACAATTAAATTGATTGTTAGGGGGGATACACCATTTAGTATTTCCCCCTCCCCCTTCTCCCCCCTCCATGGAAAATGTCTTTCTTGATACCCAGGTTTATTCATTAATCTCTCAGATCTATGGAGGGAGAATTCTTCATAAGAAGGTCTCCCTTCTTGAAAAAGATTGTCATCCTCAAAACCCACATGTTTGTCCTGAACATTATTATTCCCATAAAGGTTTTTCAAGAAACCTGTAACCCTAGGTTTAGGATAAACTGTACCATTTTTGTATTCTTCAGTATCACGTTCTAATTTCTTAAATTTCCTTTGAATAATGTCCATACATTTGCCATCAATCTCTCCCTAATATTAAAATATTTATCATTCTCTTCCTTATTGGTAAAAATTAAATCATCTTTTATACACTGGTCAAGCTCTGTTATTTCATTCTGTAAAACAACCTGGTTCCTACTGTTTTCCTTAATAATAAGATTCAACATGTCTAAACCACAATTATTGAATAGCTCAATTAACTATTTGTGAAAAACAGACCCATTAAGAACATTATTGGGACATTTAAAAACCCTTAGTCTTTTAGGGACTATTCCCCTACAAATACATTCATTTAGATATTCATTTTCAATCTCTAAAGTCCGATACTTTAACATAAGCTTGCTCAAATTATCCAACTTGATTCTATAAGAATAAGCCACAACAGGTTGTCCATTAGACAGTTTGTTTTTGAAAGTTTATTTTTTAAACAATCAATCCTTGGTTTCTTTTAAATATAAACCAGTATCACAATCATTATTAGGGTTAACAGTACCTGAAAAAGTCTTATTAGTAAAAGCCATTTTTTGTCCTGCAGGAATGGTGCCATTAGATCCGTTCATGGTACTGCTAGAAGTCCCCACTTCACACAAAAGTCCTGGGGTCATTGCAGCATTAAAGGAACTATCACCAACCTCTTTTTGATCCTTCGATCCATTTTGGTTGTTTCGCTGCCCACTATAAATACCCAACCCGGAAATTACATCCAGTACTTCCACATTGTGAACACGAAAATTGCTGCATAGCCCTACCAAGGATTGAGTCAGAGGCGGCAGGTCAATCAACTCAGATAGCTGACCAATAAGCTTTCTTGATTGTCCGATTTCATCAGCCCCTTTCCCTTCTGGCGGGTTCGTTCTCTCCATAGCAGTAAATCCAGTTAACTCAAACCAAACCAAAGGAAAATGGCACAATGAAGAAACCAAAAACTGAAAAAAAGCACCAAAACCGCTGGAGAAAACTGGATAAAAGTGATTTATTCAAT
The DNA here is from genome assembly GCF_019279795.1 of Protopterus annectens. Lineage (NCBI taxonomy): Eukaryota > Metazoa > Chordata > Ceratodontiformes > Protopteridae > Protopterus > Protopterus annectens. The sequence continues at coordinate 776,347 of NC_056730.1, read as the reverse complement.
AATCCACAAAAATCACGCCAACCACATCAACATTAACACCTTTAAATAAAACTGCATTTTCGTCCTAATACACTGGCTTCTTCAGATAACCTCTGACTAAAATATTGAACCTTTTATACATTAGTTGAATACAAAATAACCAATCACACAAGTTCATGAAGTAAGGAATTAATTTACAGAAATTCTTTAAAAAGCACGCACCTCTGCTAAGTCAATGATAATGTTCAGTATAAAGCATATAAATTAGTACACATAATTTATTATCTAACCCTTCCAGAAATTAATAAAATTCAATATAAAATTCAACTTGAAATTTGTACTAACACTTTTAAATAAAAAATCAAATTCATCATAAATAAATAGATGAAATAACACACACACACACACACACACACACACACACACACACACACATATATATATATATATATATATATATATATATATATATATATAATTTCTTAAAAAATTATTAAATAAGAATAGCCTGCCATCTATTGGTTATATTATAAATTACATATTAAAAGTTTATAATTTTCCTGCTTTTAATTTTAAAAGTGGTACAATAGAAATAAATTCATTAAGACCTGGGGGGGGGGGGCGTAGTGGCATCAAGGGAAATTTGCCACCATAGCTCTCTAAATTCCAAATTCTCTTCCCACCACCCACCCCTCACATCCTTCTTAACTTGTTCTAGGAACATAAAATAAAATTTAGCATTGGGACAGACTGTGGTATGCTTATATAAAGTATTTGTTTCTTTTTTTATGGAAATTTCATATTTATGCTCATAAATCCTCCTTTTTAATATTATCCCCATTTTCCCCACATAGAAAGAATTACATTCTGAGCATAATCCTAAATAAACGACCAAAAAAGAAAACAAACTGGTAAAAAAACGAGAACGGAACCACAAAAACCTTGCTCCAGCAAAGAAGAAACACAGTTACAAACTGCTTGTAGTAACCAGACTGTAAAATTCCTTAACGCGAATTTTATTATGCAGCGTTTTCGCCTTGCTTAATAGCTTGGCTTCCTCAGAGGAAAATTAAAAACAAATTTCAAAGTGAGACATAAATACAGGATCAAAAGGAAGTGATGTCATTAAATTGCCTTTTAAAAAGGCAGTTACATATAAATAAATAAATATACATATTTTTAATTAATTAACTATCAAAGATGTAAAAACATACAATTCGCAAGTCCTTAAAGATACAAAAACACAATTGTATAAAAAACTATGGCCCTATATGAGAGAACTTTAAAATATAATAGTGAAGTATACTTGTGTGATACCTGAATAAGTGTATGATATATACAGCAAAAGGTATTTAAGTTGGATGCCATAATCAAGAAGCTACAATAAACTAAAAACTCAAAATCAATGCTATTCCTAAAAGACTTTACCGAAAATTATGTATATATATATATATATATATATATATATATATATATATAAAACCAGCCTTAAAAATACTAGAAGGCTATATTTAGAAATATCATCCAAGTAATGGACAAAAAAATAATATAAAAACACAAAATTATGTATGTAATACAAGAGAACAGGAACCCAAAAATCACCCTAGTCAACCTAATCAGAGGAATCAGCGTAAATAACTTAAATACCTTTTGGTGTATATATCATACACTTATTCAGGTATCACACAAGTATACTTCACTATTATATTTTAAAGTTCTCTCATATAGGGCCATAGTTTTTTATACAATTGTGTTTTTGTATCTTTAAGGACTTGCGAATTGTATGTTTTTACATCTTTGATAGTTAATTAATTAAAAATATGTATATTTATTTATTTATATGTAACTGCCTTTTTAAAAGGCAATTTAATGACATCACTTCCTTTTGATCCTGTATTTATGTCTCATTTTGAAATTTGTTTTTAATTTTCCTCTGAGGAAGCCAAGCTATTAAGCAAGGTGAAAACGCTGCATAATAAAATTCGTGTTAAGGAATTTTACAGTCTGGTTACTACAAGCAGTTTGTAACTGTGTTTCTTCTTTGCTGGAGCAAGGTTTTTGTGGTTCCGTTCTCATAATCCTAAATAAACCACTCCCTTGGTCTCACAATTAAAATAGTCATTACTAATGATCCACCTTTGTCTACTTTCTAAAAAAAAATTTTCAGTGTCAATAATGTTGCCACATTGTGCACAATGCCCACATTTGAATGTGCCCTTCCTATTCCTCATGGATTTACGAGGGTCTTTATATTCCAACAATTTCTTAAAGGAATGTGAATTCTTATATACAACCTTACAACTAACTCCATTAATTAGTTCCAGGTCAGTCAAACTAATAAACTTGGTCCATTCCTTTTCAACAACCTTTTTTGTAATGTTATTGTTAAAGGCATTATATTCAAGAACTAGAGCTTGCCTATAGTCAGGTTGATTAACAATAGGGGGATTAGAGCTATCTGGGGTGTCATAACCTACATTAATAGAGGCCCTATTTCCAAGGATGGATTTGAATCTACCTTGTCTCCCATCCAATACTTCCTTCTTGATTTTGTTAATAAATTCCTGGGGATACCCTCTCTCTGAAAACATTTTACTTAATAAAATACATTTGTCCATAAAATCAGCGTCCATGGTGTTGTTGTTGAAAGGTTGTTGAAAAGGAAAAAAAAATCCTTCTCAAAGCCAAGAAGGAACAGATAAAACATGCAAAAACACTTTCACCAGTTTAAACAAACAAATTAGAGAGCTGGTCAAATCTACCAAAGCAAACTATGAGGCAAAGATAGCCTACCAGGTGAAAGATAAGCATGAGGCTTTCTAAATTATGTTCATAACCTCAGAGGAAATGCTCAGCAATGCTGAGTTAATCATGAGCATCAAAACCTACACCCAGCCTGAAACTATAGCAAACCTGTTGACTGACAAGTTCAGTTCAAACTTCTCCACTCCATCACCTCCTACCACACCCAGAGACATACCCACAACCATCCCCTGTCAGTCATTACAAGGGAATAGATTCTTACTGCACTAGCTAAATCCAAAAGCCAGATTCCATGGATCTCGACAACATTCCAGGATGCTTCTTAAATAATTTAAAACAGAATTTATCAGGGTTACCAGAAACAATCTTTAACCACAACTTCCAGACAGCCTTTGTCCCAGAGGAATGGAGGACTGCAACAGCCATCCCTCTGCATAAGGGGGACCAACAACTGACACAGGGGAACTACAGACCCATAAGCTTGACCAGTCTTATCTGAAAGGCCATGGAGCAAATTATCATAGACCTGATCAATAACAACACAGTAAATCTCTAAATACTGGACAAGACCTAATTTGGTTTTGTCAAAGGAAGATCTCGCCTGCTCAATCGGGTGGACTGCTTCAAGAAAGTCACCAAGGAATGGATGAGGGTAAGATGCTGCATACCATTTATCTAGACCAAGCCAAAGCTTTCAACACAATATCCCATTCAGAATCATAGATAAACTCACTGAATTAGTCATAAACCCCTATATTGTCAGATGGATAGCAAACTGGCTCACTGACAGGGCACATGTTATCTGGATAGCTGAATCTGCTTCTGATAAGAAACCTGTTACTAGCTGTGTCCCACAGGGCTCACCATGTTCGCTGATGACTGAGCTGGGAGGAATCATTGAATCCCCAAATGATGTCGACATCCTACAAACAGGCTTAAAAATGACAAATGACTGGTACCAGTACCACAGCCTGAGACTAAATGCTAACAAATGCATAATCATACTCTTTGGTAAATCAGATATCCCAGCAAATTATAATATTGATAGCACACACCTAAAACTAGACCCAGTGGTAAGGGACCTAGAACATAGATAGATAGTAACCTGAACTTTGGCCACCATATAGCTAAGGTAGTGAGTAAATCTATTTGTGTGGTGCATCTTATAAGAAAAGGCATAGCATCAAGGTTAAAGGAAGTCATAGTATCATTGTACTCAGTCTTCATCAGGCCCATAATTTAGTAAAATTCTCCCTTCTGCATGTACCTAAGCAGGCACTTACACCAGTTGGAGTGCCCCCACAGGTTTCTCAATAAACAATACAGAGTGCAAAACACATGTCTCATGTGGACTCACTAAAGGTCCTGTCCTTTTACTCCATCTCATATTGTTTATTGAAAGGTGACTTATGCCTGACCTACAATGTGTTCTCTGATGCTTCTCCAATGAAACTTACATATTTGCAAGAAAAAATATACAAGGGTTACATGTTCCATGGACGTGAACCTTATTTGTGACTCTAACAGAACTTGTGGAGAGACAGATTTGTATTCCAAAGGCTACCACTTTTATGGAATAAACTTCTCATCTTTGTAAAACAAAGCCTGACCCTCACTCTTTTCAAAAAGAATTTAGGTAAATGGATGGGGGGCTGTAAATTCATTTCTGGGTATTGCCCATGTCCCTTATGGGCAGAAGCAGTCTGTAAAATGTCTCAGGGCTCCAATATCCAAATACCCACTACACTGATACTACTCCATCCCATATCTGGGGAATTAAGATATAACATTATCATATCCTGGGTATTATTGGCTAGGCTTACAAAAGGCTGTTGTGCCATTAGCCTAGTAATTACCTATGAAAATATGAACCTATGTTCAAGGAAATTCTTGTAGAGCTCAGCCATTTCCCCATACAGAGAAGAGATAATGTTACACAATATGAATATATAAGGAAATGATAGGGACTTGTGAGAGGATGTTTTGGAAAGAACTATAGTGCTGGGAAGAGGAGAAGGAGGAAGAATGACAAGTGGATGACGTGAGCATGCTTTAGATGCAAGAAATTGCTTTTTCAAAGATAAAGGTGAACAAAGTAAAATGAATTACCAGGAAAGGTAATGGAATCAAAGACAGATGAATATATTAAATCAGTCAGGAATCCCTGGCTTGCTGAGATGTAAGGTGATAAAGTAAGCAGTCTTATTCCATGTGGAAAATTATACACAATAAACTAGCTAAAAGTTTCTTCTGCCAGATAATTTAGATTATGTTATTCTTAGCCATCATTTGTATGCATCAATCAAATGCTTATGCAGGATAATTCCATTGTGGAGTGCTCCCTGAAAACATATTACATGTAAATGTGTGCATCATAAATGCTCACCCACCTATCACCTATTTAGGGACAAAGTGTCTTCCTGTAACCCTCCTGAAATAGACTTTTATATTTGCCCAGAGCCCAGATGACCTACCAAACGGATGGAAGTTAGGGGCAGCACTGGCCAATTTGCCTTGTTGAGGAGCGGGGGAGTAAGCATGTTCTGCAAAGCATCCCTGCAGGAAAATGTAGGAAATGCAAAAGGGTGGTCTGTAACTAAGGGGGGGGGGTACCTTCCTGCTGGTGCATGTTTCATTGGTAATACTGGATATTTCTCCGAGCCAAGGCAATGCATGCTGTTAAAGGGTATTGCAGTTTAAGGAGCAAGTAAAGAAAATATTTCCAGTCCTGGAATATGGCATGTGCAGTCCTCACCACCTTGAACTTTGACCTCCAAGGAGTGATGGTTTTAGGATCAATGCCTGACAATGAGTTGGACTGGCAAGAGTCTGGTGCAAAAAAAGTCATGAATAGTATTTATTTATTTATTATTTATTTGATATTTGTTGACAGGGATAGTCTGACTGAACAACGCCCTTTTTCAGCAGAAGCCCGGGGAGAAAAGCTCCACAGTACAACTGATCAAGGCAAATTACAAGATTGAAGTAAAATACAGTAATATATATAATATATATATATATATATATATATATATATATATATATATATATATATATGTGTGTGTGTGTGTGTGTGTGTGTGTGTGTGTGTATATATATATATATATATATATATATATATATATATATATATATATATATATATATAAAATGATTAGGCAGTTGTCTGTAACAGGACCAGTAAGTAAAAAACAGCAACAGAGGCAGTTACACTAAGTAGTAGTTATAGAATTAGGTAATGATTAAAAACTGGCAAAAAAAAAGCACATTGGGTTTGTCAGTAGACAGCTGTACAATACAAGGCAGATTTTGTATAGGCTACAGTAGGTGTAGAAGTTTAATGTAAAAAAAAACAGATTGCAAAGTTAGGAAGCAGGTAGTAGGTAGCAGGTAGAACTTGGAAGTGAAGGAGAGTAGAAAGTAAGAGATGACAGTCAGTACATCGCAGAGACTATCAGAGTATCTGATGCACACGTCATCTGAATTACAATGTGATTACAGATTATAGAGCAGTATCTTTTGTGCTTGATGCATAATCCTGTCCTTGAATAGCTAGCACCTTCATGGCTACATGAAGAATCATGGTGCTCCATGCATGCACTACGTAATGGACAGTTAAGTAACTAATGGTCACTTGCATTTCCCTTTGTATGCAGGACTGCATGTATGCTAGCTGCATCACACATACGCTACAGTTTAAGCTTACACTCTTGTCCTGTCACTGAGGCCTGACTATATGGGACTATGTGTGCAGAAAGTGCGCTAAGGAAATAAACCAGTATGTAGAAAAGTAAGACTCGTGGCATGCTCTCTATGTCAATAATCAGATTTTGAAAACTTAACAGAAGGCTGTTTGTTCATGACTGCGGTAATTTTGTGTTCAACTACTGTAAGTGAATTAAGACCTCCGTGAATTGCTGTAGTGTCCAGGAATATCCTCCTTTGTGCTAGCTAAAATTATCTCATACAGTACACGTTCTGCACTTGTTATTCTGCCATCACTGGTATCTCACTGTTCTCTGGTACCGACATATTGTACTCACTCCAATTCAGCATCTCATTTCTGTATGCTATGTGAGCAAAACATATTATTACAGACATAGTCTTGGTGCTATACATTAACTACGAGTTCATTGAATCTGCTCATTTTTCATGTTTAAAGTCACCATATTGTGGAGACTGCACTGTCTTTGGTAGAAATCAAACTCCATCCTTTCTGTGTAGTAATATTTTCATTTGTGAGTTTAAGTGAAATGGCAGTCCATGACAGTATCATAAGTGAACAGTTACATAATCTATACAAGCACCAGCATCTGTTCTGTGCTGATCTACAGTTCAGCTTATTACGGTTCATTGTTAGCAAAACTGTTTCTCCAGCCTTTTCTTGAACCTCTCATTTCTTGCTCTGATCATGTTCTCTCTATGCTAACAAATGATTATCATTTTATTAAACTACTTTTGAATATCACACTGTTGGCATCCCGCACTTCATAACTTGCATGTATTTTGCTTTCTTGCTGAGAAGGATGCTTTGTCCTCTACAGCAGCACACTTATTTTCTTTGTTATGACATTATTACTGCCTCTTCTTTTGCATATATTGGGCAATGCAGTGGTGCAGCGGTTAACTGTTTCCTCACAGCAAAAAGTTCTCCAGTTCAATTCTTGGCTTGGGTGCCTTCTGTGTGGAGTTTGCATGCTCTCCCTGCATTCGTGTGGGTTTCCTCTGGGTACTATGGTTTCCAACCGCAATGCAAATACATGCATCTGGAGTGTTTCTCCCTGGGTCTCTGCTGAAAAATAGGCTCTGCCCTAGTCAGACTGTCCTGGTAAACAAATGTTAAATAAAATTAATAAATATATTTCTGCATCCTGATCTCGATGTTTATTAACTGCCTTCTTTATATTGCTTAGAGCAAGTACTAGTACTACCTGAGAATTCAAGTAAAATGTTAGCAAAAACATGACACACAATAATAGGCAAATGAATAACTGAATCAGAAAGTCTTCAAAAGCACAAGTGCTGGAAACATTCCTTCATCAAATGGTTAGTCTTCAGCATTCTGATTAATAGACTTATCAGCAAAGCTCCATGCACTCTTCACATTGATCTGACTGCTTGAATAAAACATTTCCAAAAGAAGAAGATAAATAATGTAACAAGAATAAAACAGTTTTCAACCCTGACAGCCCCTGTTTACTGAGCAACATGAGCACTGAATAGAGCGATGTGGAGAGGATGTGAGTGAGCAGCAATTATTGGCTCATCTATACTGGGGAAGGAGTTGACTTTGGCTCACTGCTTGGGTGACACCCAGAGGTACCACTGGGTATTGCAGCCTCAGAGCTCAAGCTTGTAGTGCACTCTCAAGCTAGGGCCTAGGGATTAGCATGCATGTATGCATACATGTTCCTCATAGGCATCAGTACTCCCAGAGCCATAGTGAGACACAGCATACATTAAGATCTCGAAGGGGAAGGCATAGTCTGTCATGTCTGGCAATCTCTCCCACTCCCTACAGCCTGGCGGTCACCTCTCCAGGTTACTTATGGGATGACCAGGCCCTCCAGCCAGGGAACAAATGGGCTGTATGACTCTCATCCATGATTGAAAGTGCCTGACTCTTTTTGGCCCCAAGAGAGGAATGAATGGGCAGATTGGGTGGGTGAAGGCGGGAGAGCCACTGGACAACACATGGTGGATGGGGGGGGGGGGTGTAAAACAATTTTACATTATATAATTTCTTCTGTTTTCATTATGAAAATTCCTACATAATCACACAGACCTAGAGATGGTTTAAGAATGTTGTGCTCTTTACACCTCTGCACAAAACATGCAGAACTATGATGGAATAATTGTATCGAGGAAACTTTACTATTATAAAACTTTAAAAGTAGAAGACAGACAAGTATCAGTTAGCACATGCATGCTGACTTTTTTTCAGCAATAGCAGCTGTGAATTTAGACCTAGAGAGAAGGGTGTTTAATTCTGAAAATATAGTAATCAGGTTGAAGCTATAGAGACAACTAGCAATAGATGCTAGAAATAAATAGGGGGAAAATAAACTTAAAATGTGTAAACGGCAAAAAGTCATAATGCAATGCCTGACTTTTAGAAGAAAAATATACTATCCATGTATCTCTCACTATGTAAATATGTGTGTATGCATTTATTTATTTATTTTTTATCAAATGAGAGGTAGAAAATAAGATTACAAAAGTACTGACAGGCAATCACTGTATTTATTTCTTGATATGAATGGAAACAAGATAAGCAAATCATGTATATAAAACAACATTAAATCTATTTTATTTTTAAATTGGGTCAGTTTAAAAAATTCTGTAAATCTGATAAGCTTAGGCCTGCTATATAGCTGGAGAAGAAGGCAGTTAGACTGTCATAGCTGCATAACAGAGGATCTTTTGCTTTATAGGTAAGTTCATAAGTTTATATGCGGTTACTAGGCTATTGGCAGTAGTGCCTTTATAAGCCTAGCCACGATATACCCTTTTTCTCTTATTGACCAAGTTGTATGGCCTATATTTGCAGCATGAGTCTATGATCAGTACCAACTGATGGGATCTAATTTGGGGTCACTGATGTCAAAAAGTACTCTGTTTTTCAATTTGTATCTGTGCACACTTGGCTACTATATAGCTCTCCAACAACACTGAAGAGCAACTGTTACTCCACAACTCATCACTCAGATTTTGTAGTCCCTTCTGAGTAGGATTCTATATCTGCAGTGGGTCATAGGGAAAGATGATAACACTAACACACCTGCATTTTGTACTGTTTCATACTACAGCATTTCTGCACAGAATACTGACATGTAAGATGAATAACAATGTCCACACCGATGACGTTTACACTATGCCGAATAACACATTCAGTCACAATGTTGTTTTGATCACCACCTATCTGCAAAAACCTTTCATTGAAAAGTCAAATCAAAAACAGGTCACATTACTGAGTTATACGAGTTTCAGGTAAAGGAGAAAATTGTCATGACTGACTGTACTGAAATGCCTTTGATGGATAATGATATAGCACCTGGGCTGTTTCCACACTGTTCATGTTTTGAAAGTATGATTGATGAATTTGATCAAGTCTATATCAGTCCTATGCTAAGGGCAGGATCTGTGGTAAACATCATGCAGCAGTCCCTGGTACCCTAGTAAGAAAAATAAAAGTAAAGGTCCCAGGTTGTGAAAGCAGCCAAATTCAAGCTAGAGTAACCTGTGTGAGTTAATAGGTGCCAGCCAGGATGAAAAGAACAAAGGCTAAAGGGAGTATCTCAAGAGCAGGTTGTGGTTCAGAAAGGAGAGCAAACCTTAGCTTCTATCTGGAAGTTTCCAAAGTTTTGTATTAAATCCCTTCAAATCTTTAAAATAAGTTGCCTTTGGGTCAGTATTTATTTATATTATGGGATCCATATGTTGCAAAAGAGCTTACCCTCATAGTGCCTAGCAAAAAATGTCTTTACAAATCTTTAAGATTTTTTAAGGAAATATTTCAGCTCCTTGTAAACTCTGGTTATCAACATTCACTTGGATTTTATCATGTTTTATGATCTCTGGATACATACTGGAGGCATGTAATAGGAGGTTAAGTCTGGTGGCTTTTCAATTAAGGTTGTAAGACAGAGACCCATCAACTGTATTTTTCTTGACTGTTAAATCAAGGAAATCAACTTTTTTTTTTTTTTTGCTGTGGTTGGTGTTAAATTTTAGGAGGTTGGTCGAGCTACAAATACATTTGTAGAAGTCTTTACAACTTTATGTTCATCCTGACTGGGGCGGGTTTTAGCTCTTCAGGTTGATATAGCTTGGGTCAGGCTGCTTCTACCACTTGTGAACTTTACTTTTATTATTGATCCTCCTTCAAGACAAAAGCGAGTCTTTTTACTTTGGAGGTTTGTCCCAAACAGAAGAATCCAAGAACAAGAGCATATAATGGATCTGACCATGGAGATGACTACAAACCAAAGCTCAGCAGAAGATGGTAAATCCTAATAGAAGCACTGAGAAGGAATTATGAGGATAGCATCAAAAAAGACCCACAGCAGGATGCCCTGACAGATGGAAGAGGCCCTAACCCTAACAGGGCCATTTCTCTCCTTGAAAAGACTATAAAAAACTAAAAAGCCTGCAAAGGAAACAAATCTACCTCACCACTACCTGGAAAATGGTACCATACCCAGAAGCTTATCACTGGTAAAAATACCTATCTGGAGAAATGTTGACTACAATCTGGCCACTGACTGGGACAAAACCTTGCAGGATGCGGGACTAAAACTCGTAAGCATGTTGACTGAGCACGTCGAAACACAGTCCTCCACCAAACCACATACACATTGGCTTACAAAGTCTATTGAACATGTGGGAGAAACAGACAAATGCAGGTTCTGTAAAAACAAACTAGAAACAGTTGCACACTTTGTTGCTGGGTATGACACACTCATGGCAGAGGCCTTGTACACAGAAGGCCCAATATTATGGCAAAATCGTTGCAGTGAGGATTGTGCAAACACTATAATATAGAAGTAGCTGAGAAGCACTGGAAATATGAACCACAAAGCATTATAGAGAACAAATGAAGTGTACGTCACATGAGATCACCCATTACCAACAATTCAAAAAATAGATGTGAAAAAGACAAATATAGTAGTCCATGAAAAAAAGACAAAAGTAACATTGATCATTGAAATCGCTACACCTAGCAATTACAGTGTCTCACATACAGAGACTCACAAAGTTATAAAATATCAGGATTTGCAGGCAGAAATGAGAACGATGCAGCAGAAAGATACCCAGACAGCTTTAATAATAGTAGGAGCAATGTGTCTAATAAAGAAGAATCTGCAGTCATATTTAGATATGGTACCAATACATGTAACTCCATATGATTTGCAGAAGGAAAATGCTCTGGGAACATTGCAAGTGCTGCAAAGAACACTTATGGCTACCATCAAAGACTAACACAATACTGATATCATGATCTTTAATTATACCCTGACTTAGGAATGGTTTTAGAAAGCCAAAAAAACCTGAAGAAATTAAAAGAAGGGGGCGGGTATATTTTGTTGTTATGTATTAGATCACTGCATTGCTGAATATTGCTTCTAAGGTTTCTGATATAGTTCAAAAAGGCTTTGTGGTTGGGCTTAACATTGGCAGCAATTTGTAGTTCATACATAGCATTGGAGGATTTTATTTTGCTTCTGAGTTCTTTATTAATCTATTTGAGTTCCCTTTTAGAGGTTGAGGTAATATGTTTGTTCTTATGAATAGGATATATCTTGCTGCATAGTTGTTCATTGTATGGTCCCACTATGGGGTTTATTACTGGACCTGGCTTTGTATTTTTGTCTGTGGGAGACCAGTCCCTCAATGCATGCATTTAGATGAGCATAGTACAAGTCTATGAATGTAACAGTGTGTTTGCTGGGGTTATCAAAGGGAGGACAATTGCCTGAATGTCATCGGCTATCAGTAATAGATTTGCCTTAGAACAGTCTTTAAAACAGAATGGTTTGTTGGTAAATCAGGTTTTACCCTGGTCAGTGGTCGGATTTGATCAATGATATGACAGATACAGGTTTGGAACATAGTGTGGTTTTATAGGTGAGGACTGGATCTAATATTTTTGATCCCCTAGTTGAGACATGAGCTAATAGGTCTAAGGAGCTAGCATTTACGAAAGCTAAGAAGCATTGTGCATACCTATTTGTGGTAATATAAGTTTCTCAGTTAATGAAAGGATAGTTGAAATCTCCCAGAGAATTGTATTAGTTTCAATGGGAAGGCACTCCAGTTTATTTAGACATGCCCTGGTTTGCTGGTGATATGGCGGGGGTACAGTAGCTGGCTATTATATGTTACAGAGTCTTTTGATAGTAAGAATATGGAGGAACTTAATGTTACTGTCCTCCCTTATGAGTCTAGATATGATTTGACTTCTTGGAAATATGGACAATCACCCTTCAATAAATCAGTAATTTTTGGTGGCAGGTCTGAAAGAGTACTGCACACTGAAATCCAGCACTTCTGGGTGCTGTCGTTATATTGAAACAATGTTTCAGTAACTATGCAGATATCTATGTGTTTGAGGGTTAGGAAAGCTATGTAAAGAGTACAACTTCTTTTTTGGGCTTTTCATACTGAACAGTGCTACCTTTATATAGTCTTAATTTTGTTTGGCTATTTTAAGGATAATCATCTTGCCTAAAAAAGGCACTATGGCAGAAGAAAAAAGTTTGAGCCAGTATATAAAAACCATGGAGAAAGAGGTGCAGATCATTCCTAGTAAGCAAGTAGGGCTGCCAAGCAGCTCATCCCAGATGGACATGCTTAAATTGACAGCAACTAAGTTAATTACCTTTGATTTGTATTGTATCCATCATTATTCTTAGTAGTAGTATAATACTACTTGAGACTAGTTTCATACAAACCTCAAGATAAATATCTTGAGTGTTCCATCATGAACTTCTTCATGTGATCCAAGGAGGTGAGTCTCATGTTATTTACTCTCACATGGTAAGTGGTGATTTTGTGCGTCTCACTATGGAATCACTTGTGAATAAAACAATATCAATCCTGTTGGCTCAGCCTTGCTGTCTTGCAGGCATTAGATTGCCATCTGTGTGATCATGTTTATTCGTCTATTGTTTTTGTGCATAGATGCTGTTTACTGGTAGGTGTGATGCCATCTGTCATGAATATGATGCCATCTATCCTGTATACTCAAATCTACATATTGGAGGCCTTTATGTTTGGGCAGGGGTTTCTTAAGCACCTTAGCCTAAGATGTCCGAGTACAAGGTACACATAGTTGTACAAAGTTACTGTCACTACTGACTACCTGTTAAGTAATACCAATAAGTCTGGATTCAAGTCTGGCTTCCAAGGTTAGTAAATGCCTACCCTGTTACTTATAGATTCATCTCGTGGAAGAAACAAATAGTTGTCAGTAAGCATGAAACAGTTATTATCTTCCCTTGTGGTGTCTAGTGTTATCTGGATGGATACAAAAGGTGTCAGAGACTATGAACTCATAGCTCAAAGTGCCTGGTATGTAAGGAGTATACCAGTAAGGTCTGTTACAGGGAAGTGGGGGTTATACTAATTTTTAATTAGAAGAGATCAGATTTGGTAGTGAAGTAGGACAATACGACAAAGATAAAAAACACAAATTGTGAAATAAATGTGTAATGTGGTGGTACAGTTTTTACAGTTGTAGGTGGACACGTGCTGAACATTGCTTGGCAGTCACTTGGATGTACTGAAAATCAATTTTAACAGTACACAATCATGCTGCAGATTATGCTGCACTTCCCAGTTGTAGGGGGGCCAGGTTTTGAAATCTAGTCTGAGTAGATGTTGCTCATGTAGCCTTCTCGTGTCGTCCTCTTGTACACTCTAATTTAAGTTCAAAAACAGAAAATAGCTACTTTCCAGATATAGTGGGATCATGTTTTGTGGTGAAGTCCAAATAGATGTCCTCAGGCATGCTTGCTTAGTTACAGACCAGTCAAGTATAGGTTATATTAAGCTATACGATTTAGAAGTTATTTATCTATGAAATTAGAGAGGAAATAGAGACTAGTATTTGTATTTAAAGAAGAAAGAAAAGAAAACAGATTTTCACAAGAAAACTCAGTTAAACAGCCTCTACCATAGAAGAGGTTTCTATGTAAGCAAAATATTACCACCCACCCAGCCTTTTTCTGTTGCATTCTTGAAGCTGAGTGGAGCGTCAGTTGTGTATACCTTGTGTTAATTCGAAAAAAAAAAAAATGAACAAGCACAGAAATCTCTCTAGTTCCAACCTCACCACCACAAGTGTTGAGGAAAACATAAAAACAGAGAATTTCTGATTTTTTGTTACTGAGGATCGCTTCTTTGAAGAATAAAGACTTGTTGCTTTGGAACACTACCTGGGCTTTATGATTTTTGGAAATTATTGTGACTGAGCCCACCAACAAGGTTTTAAGACCACTAGTTTTTGTTTTATTCCTTGTGTTAATGTGTGACCACATAGTTTCCTCCCACCATATATCTTAACTGTGCAGAATTTCATAAAACATCCAGATTATTGCCTCATACTTCCTGGTCTGCTCCTGTTAATTTTTTTCTGACAAATCATTGAGGACTGAAGTCATTAAATAATTCAGTTTTAAAAAACATCACATTTTTCAGAAACAAATTGGAATATGAACCCTGCTATTCTAGCAGGTTTCTAAGTTGATAAGAACAATATTTAAAATCCACCATCACCATTATTTTTTGCTTTGTTCAGAATTCTTGCACCAAGAGGTTGAGTGGTACGGCTCCAAGTCCTCTTTTAGTGGCTTTTGCTAGTAACCACAAAAGTAACTTTTTGTGGTGGTAAATCCCAGAAGCTAAATTCATTTGTATTTCCATTGGCATAGTGATTTGTGTTATTGGTGTAAGAGGTAGTATCTGTAGGAGAGCGTAGAACAGGCTGGATAAGGACCAGATATGATGACAGTGAAGATAAGCAGAAGAGCATTAGTGATAGGAGAGTAAGCAGAATTATTTTAGATTAGGGATTATTAGAGAGTCAATCAGACAAACTACTTAAGTGGATGATTTGAGGAGAGTAATAAAGTTTGTAGAAATAAAGGAAGGGGAGTAGTATGCAGATAGGGTGCTATTGTGATTAACAGTAATATGTTGAGAGATGGAGTGTATGGATGAGGAGGGTGGAGCTAATAGAAGAAGGGGATGATGGGGTGGAGCTGGCAGAGGAAGGGGTGTGGTGTGGACAGCTTTAAATGTAGAGGTAGAGCGGTGAGAGAAATTAGGGGTCAGGGTAGGGGAGCAAAATTAGCCCACAGGGCAAACAAAGTTGGATGACACCCCAAAGAACAAGAACCAGCAGGTAAACATTCAGAAGAAAACTATCAGTGAGGGTGCAACAAATCTATTTAAGATGCTGGTTATAGGGTCAGTTAAGTATTGGGTGAAAAGTAGTAAGGTGTACAAGGGTACATTTACAGTTTATAAAGAAAATCAGCTTAAGGGCATTTGGTACTCCTCTTTAACTAAGCACAGTGGAATCAGAAACTGCTGCAAGTACAATTCCTAAGAAAATTAAGCTGGGACGGGGATGGGGTGTGTGCACACTACACATATTGCAAGTATAACAAACACAGTATATTAAACACAACTATTCAAGCCAAACAACAATGCATATTGAAAAGCCAATTAAAGGGAAAAAACATTAATGCACACTTTCTTATGTATAAAGTGTTCTGGCAGGTTTGCAGAGAGATTGCAGGTGAATTTTGTTGTTTGAGTCCGGAGTGTTTAAAATCATCCAGAGGGGCACTTGTAGAGATGGGGGGAGGGGTAGCAGAACTAAGGGAGAAAAAGAAACAGGAAGAAGCAGGTTAGAAGAAGAAAGTTAGTTAACTATCATACTGAGTTACATTAAGCACAATAATTTATTTTAGTAGGCTTAAAGTAGAGTTTGAGAGACGTAAAGTAGATACAGGGAAAAGGAACAACAGTGTATAGATTACATGTTACAGCTACAACATTATGCATATTATAGTATTCCTGTCTTCAAAGTCTTGAATTCACATCCTGTAACTTTAAATACTTTCAAATATATAACGCATAGTTCATATTAGAACTAAAACAGATTACAGTCAAAGTACATTGGATTAACGTCCTCAAAAATAAAATACTTTCTCAGAACTATTACATAGCTCAGGTAGAAATAAATATTTTATTTTATTTATTTATTTGTATCAGTGGTGCTAACAGTATTAGGTCCCTGCTCCTGATCTTCATATGTGCCTTGTTTAGTTGCAAAGGAGATGATCTGACAAAAGCAGGAAGTTAGACAAAATATACACTGATGTCTTCAAAATTAGTGAAACTGCAAGATTATATATAAAAACAGATAAAAAGGTCCAGGAGATAGATGAAGCAGTTACCTGCTACTACAATTATAAATCAGCGTGTTTCAAAAGGATGCAGTAGATTTAAAAAGTAAAACACTAGAACATAAGGTTTTACAGGAATACATTCAGTCAAAACTAATGGACCTTGATGATGGGGCATGGAGGTATAGCCTTTAGTTTACAGTAATTCCAGAGAAACCAGGAGGCAATGATTGGCAGCGCTTCATAATGGACTGTATAACAAAATGGACGGGGCTGCCACTTGTTGATGTTAAGATAGAGGTGTATTACCCAGAGTCCACCTCAAAACACATCCCATTACCTGTGCTGGTAAAATTCCAAACCTGTGAAATAACAGAGAAAGTGCTTTCTCTGCTATGGAGAAGAGGACATGTCCTGAAGAGTGATCAAGTGAGAGTATTCATGGATAACAAGAACTCCCCAACTGCACAAAAAACAAAGAACCAGTTCCTGCAGGCAATAGAAAGCATCAGCAAGTAGGGCTGCAATGAAAACTCATGTATCTGGAGGTCTTAAAAGTATTTGCTGCTCTGGCACTAAGGCCTTTATGGGATGCTGTTGAGGCCACATCAACAATGCAAATTGAACTGGATGACCAGCAGGCAGAATTTGAGGATCTGGCCACCATGTAGTGGCACTGGAAATGAGTGACAGGAGACTTGGAAAGGAAAATTAAGCCATTCTCTGTGTTTCAACAGAAGATGCGATACAGGAATAATCAGGTGAAGATCTACTTACAAATGATCTACAAATGATGAAGAGGCAATTGAAAAGGCACCGATGACTGCTGATTTGGAGTCCATAAGTAACTGCCAGTGACCTGATAATGCATATTAATGATCCAGCCAGTTCTTATGGCACGGTTTCTCCATTAGCAAGAAGGAATGATTGGCGCATGAGTTTGGTACAATGACTTTGACTCAGTTCTGTAAGTTAAAGTAATTCTTGTGTGTTTTGGGTTTTGTGGGGTAGGTGGTGAAATATGGAGATACAGTTTAAACAAAACAAAATATTATGAGCAGTTTCCTACTCTGACCCTAACTGGTTGAATATGACTTAGTGAAATGACTGCCATGTTGTTGTGAGGATTACTGAATGCAGGGAAATGAATAGCGGGAAAAGGTGAAGCTGTGATTTTGACAGTGCACACGTGATATAACTAATCTGTGTATGCAAAACAGAAGTGAAACTAAGTGGACAGTCTGAATTAAGTAGAGGAAAATATATTAAAGGGCATGGTTTCCACAACTTGATAGCTTGGCATTTGTGAAGAAGAACTATTATCTTGAGCGGGAGCCTAATAGTGCAGATGGTGTTGCAAATGTGCGGCCACTCACGAGCATTATTAACCCTCAACAGAAAAAGACTGATTAAAAATAAACATTATTTTGTAAATAGTTTTCTGATTATAAAATATTTTTGGAAGGGGGCATACAAGAAGTTATTGGTTAGGGTTAAAAAATGTAGTGCTCGCATGGAACATTCCGTTAATCAAACTGATATTACACATGCAGACTAGGATAAAAATAAAAATATGTCTGGGGGCAATTTTCCATAGATACTAAGTAAATGAGTAAGCTAAAAATATTATCCTGTGATGTAAATGGTTTTGTCTGTCAGACCAAACAATAATAATAATAGTATGTCAAAGCAGCTACAATACATGTGACTGTGTTACAGGTAACATGCTTGAACACAAGACAGCACAAACATATGCTGAAAAAGCTGGGTGAGGGGCAGGGATTTCATACAGGGAGTGATGGAGCATGGAAAACAGGGGTTGGGATATGGATTAAAAAGGGTATTGCCATTCAGATACAGGAGGAAACAGTGCATCCACTAGGAAGGTATCTTTTAATAAGGGGGTTGTGGTTAGGGAGATGACCATTGCTGGCTATTGCACACTTAACTCCCATATCAAATGTAAGAGAAAACACAGAAATTATGACTGAAGTAATGGGCTTTCAACAGGGCATCGTGGTAGCAGGGGTGACTGATATCTAGTGTGTAGTAAAGGTCACGTGACAGGAGGGATAAGTAGAGAGTGTACAATGAAGGAAGCAAAATTATTTATTAAACTTTGTAGAATTTTTAGATTACAAGATGTCCATACAAGGTGCTAGAGATTATTCTTATCTCCTCCCCCCAAAGTATCAGATACGGTCCATACTGGGTAGATTTTACATTACTGTGGAACCTGGTACTTTGGTGAAAGGTAGTTACATTCATGCTGTTATACCCTCTGGCCACTGTCCAATCATAGTAGAGGTATCGCCACTAGAGATAAGAGTAATGGAGCACTTCTGGTGATTTCCAGTATGGCTTAACGGACATCTTGGGTGACTGGCTGCCAATAAGACAGGCTTAGAGGATGAATGGGATACCCTCCAAAGGGAATTGGCAAGGGAGGTTTGCCATAAGGAGAAGAAGGAATGGGAGAAGAGTAAAGTAAGGTATAAGAAGAGCTAAAATCCATTCAAAAATTGCAAATGAAGAAAGAGAAAATGGTGGTGGAAGAAGAGGAGCAATTAAAAGGGTGGAGGAGGAAAAAGAGGGGAGTACCTATTAGACTTAAATGAATATAGAAGGTGGCACTGTAGTTAGTACATTTTGCGCAAACCAAAATCAGTGAAAATATTGTCTCAGAGACTAAAAGAACAAAAGGTAAGTTTTTATACGAATAAAATAAGAGACCCTAACTCAGGTACCCTAGTTAGGAGCTAGAAAAATTACTCCAAGTTTTTCATAAAAATTTGAGAACCTTATATAAGGAATAGGGACAAGGAAAGGGGGCAAACAAAAGGTAAATGACTTTTTAGTTACCATTTAGTTCTAATTACCAATGGGGAGAGAGAGAGAGAGAGAGAGAGAGAGAGAGAGGGAGAGAGGGAGAGAGAGAGAGAGAGAGCGAGAGAGAGAGCAAGAGAAAGAGAAAGAGAGAGAGAGGAGAACTTAATAAAACGTAATAAACCTACTACGTCTAATCTGGAGGGAAGGCCCCGGGTTCCAATGGAATCCTTGTAGAAATGTAAAGGGTGGAGGGAATGGACACATATTAACTATGGACAAAAATGTGTAACAGCATTTTTCGGGGGAATACCATTCCAGGGACCTGGAGGGAAGCTATTATACCAGTTATTCCAATGGAAGGGAAGGATCCAACAGATCCAGGAACATATTGTCTAATTTCATTTTTGAATCATGACTACAAAATTTTTATTACAATTTTTTTCTAAGCAAGCCACTAGGGTGTTAACAGGATAATACATTTAGACCAATTTGGCTTTATAAAAGGACAAACGTATAACAATATTATTTGAATGATCATAATTCAACACCAAGCTGAGAGGGAGAGAAAAACAGCTTATGTTAGTAGGACAGAATGTGGAAAAGGCTTTTGATATGTTAAGGTAGGGAAATCTATTCAGGTCTTGCAATGATTTGTGATTCTGGATCTATGGATCAGATTGATAGAGAATATCTATGTAGGAGTAAAGAAGGTGAAATTAGTTGGATCCCTCTCTGAAGAATTTTCATTTACCAGGGGACCAGGCAGGGTTGTCCTTTATCCCTTTTGCTATTTGTTATCTATTTGGAACCCTTAGCAGAAAGAATTAGGAAATCCAATTATAAGGGATACAACTGATATGGAAAGCAGGAAAAAGCAACACTGTTTGCTGGTAATGTACTGTTACACGTGATCAGTCCCATGATGGACATTCCATCCTTTTTTCACTTTTACATAGCTTTGGAGTTATATCAGGATAGAAGTTCAACATCTTAAAAAGTAGAGTAATAACCATTTTCTATGGGACATAAAAGGATGAAATAGCTGGGAGTTTGGATAAGCAAAGCAGTGGAATCTGCTGCACTATGTATATGGATGAATACAGAAAAGTTAATCACAGAATTAATAAGAAGATGGAAAGTGATGAAATTTGATATGGTGAGTAGGATAAAGGACATTAAAATGTTTGCTATCCCTATGGTGCTATATTTATGGCAAGGTTATCCTGTCAAACCTGAGACGGGAATATGGGCTAGATTAGGCAAGATGCTCAAGTCATTTCTGTAGGATGGCAAAAAAATCTGAGGGTGAGTTGGGAAAAAGTAATACAACCTAAAGAGCAAGGTGGTCTGGGGGTACCTGATCTAAAGCTATATTTTCAAGCTACACAAATAAAATGGACCTATCTAATGCTACTTCAGGATTACGAAGCCAGATGGAATCAAACAGTGAAAAAAACAGGAGAGAAGAATAGGGGAGATAGAAAAGAAGGTATGTGGATGTTGTTTATCCAGGAAGGCTTGTATAGGCCCTAGGGCCGATAGCCTAGTACCAACCTATGAACCTATGAAAATGCATAGCCTAGTAGCAACCTATGAACCTATGAAAATGCAGAAAGGTACATTGAAAAGTATGTGATGAGGATGCTCAAGAAACAGGAGATAAAAGAAGAAGTACCCGATGGCTGGTGTTTGTTGCCCAAGTAGAAGTATCTATCTCATGGAGAGGGGAAAGAGAAGGCTCTAAGGCTGAAATAAGATGGATGGTTAGAGAAAGTTATGGACTTTGGGACCATATATTTCAACAAGATGAGATTATTGCATAGAGCACGTTGTAGGAGTTATATTAAATACTTAAGAGGCACAACTCGACTTTTCTAGGTCTCTGACTGAAGGCCATAAGATTAAACAATTAATATGCTCTCAACAGAAGACTTCCAGAATGGGGTAAACTCATAGTGGAGGCAAGGACAAATATGGCTAGTAGGAGGAAAACTACTGGCAGGTCTGAAGGTTCAGGAGGATACATTTGTAAAGATTTGGAGTGTTACTCTAGGATAACAGTACGCAGAGGAAAAGTGGCAAATGATTTACTTGGCTCCAGAGGTAGCCACCAAAGGAAGGAAGTTCCAAACATTTCTGTGCAGTTGTTTGCATAAGTACATCTCTAGGTCTATTCTACTTCTATACCCCCAAAGAGGGTGCACAGGATGTTCCCTGGCACCTCTGATATGTGTTAAGGTTGTGGCAGGGGGGAAGAAAAGAACATGGGCCCACATATTTTGGGACTGTATAAAGTTCCAACAGCTCAAAAAGAACCTGAAAAGGGCTCTGGAAATGCTATCTCACAATAAACTGGATCTTTCAAAAGAAAATTGTCTGGGTTAATTGAGAGCCAGAACAATCAGGAAGAATCTGAACTCCCTCACTATTCTCCTTATAATAACAGGGAAAAGGAAATTACTGATAAATAGAAAATGCCGAACAGGCCAAGGTGGGATGGTGTCAAAGAGATAATTGGTGAGTAAAGAATGCCAGCGAAAAAGAAGGCAAGCAGGAACATCATTCTAAAATGGAACGCATGGCAGACAGTTATAGACTCTGACAAATAAGGAAGGAGTGAAGGAGGGGAAATAATATAAAGTCAAGGAAAGATGAAGTAGGACAGATGAAAGTTGGAAAAAGAGGTATTTGGGGTTAGCTTAGGGTATCATATCAGATTAGAGCACTATCGATCAGAAAAGTAAGCTGGGACCTATATTTTCCTTTTTTGTAAGCACTGTAAATAGTTGCAGGGTAATAAGTGGGTGAAGGGGAAATGTTTGGGTGAAACTGTAATTAAATATTTGTGAATCTGGGAGATGTACACAAAGAATAATTTGTGTAAAGCTGACACTAATTAGTTGAAGGGTAAAAGTGGGGGAGGGGAAAGGGTTTGGTGAAAATGGACCTGGTCCAATCAGAATTTCCCGGTTAACAAATGTAAAATAAAATAAATAAAATAAATAAATACTACTAGCCATATCTGTCCTTGCCTCCATTATCAGCTTGGTCGTCTGAAGGAATACTTTTAACTGTAGAATCTTATTTGATATATTTCCTTCTCTTACCAATGTATAACTGACATTGTCTTTTTACCTATGTTCTATATCTTCTCTCACCTGGAGTGTTTTATTAATTTCTTGTTATATTACTATGCTCAGCATACATGATGTAACCTGTTTTGTGTATTATGCTGGATGTACTGGAAGTGACATTGTCTTTTTACCTATGTTCTATATCTTCTTTTACCTGGAGTGATTTATTAATTTCTTGTTATATTACTATGCTCAGCATACATGATGTAACCTGTTTTGTGTATTATGCTTGATATACTGGAACTGACATTGGGCCGGATTCACGAAGGCTTGCACGGAGTCTAAGAGTAGAGTAAGACTCCATGCAGCCAACAAGTCTGCCGAGCGATCCAGGAACAGCCGGTAGGGGCATGCAAGAGAGCTCCTAAAACGACTCTTACACGGACAGGGCTAGGATATGCAAATTACCTCAGTTGCAGGTGAAAGCTATGCAAATGAGGTAAATTTGCGATCCAGGAAACCCGAACCTGTCCGAGTAAGAGTAGTGTTATTTGCAGAAATGTACTCCTTTGACAACTGAGTACCGTTCTGCAAATAGCAAAACTGAGCCATGACAGCCCCAAAAAAAGGATGCATCCAGTTGAGGAAACATGCCAATGGCCAAAAATACGGCCATTAGCAATGTTCACCAATGCAAAATAAAAATAAAATAATTTTTTCTTTTTATCCCGATCTCCAAAGTTTAAGCGTAGCGCAGCACCACGCAAACGTGCTGCTCTCTAAAAACCAGAAAACCAATAATTAAAATCCACAAATATGGATTTTATTGCAATTCCAAAGGTACAATGCAAGGGAATGGCAGTCTGAAGACAACATGGCTACCGAGTAGAGGTTGCTAAGGGAGGAAGCTCAGTCTAAGAGATTTAACCAAGCATTAGTATGCAATCCTATGCAAATGAGGGTAAGGATAGTGAATCCCAAGTTTACATAGCAAATGAGCACAGTCAGTGGAGTGTAGGAGTAGGATAAGGGGAGTATCAGAGTAGAAGATAGGTGACATCCCAAGGGGGGCTATGTATGAAAGAAGTGAAGCTCATTGGAGCAGAGTGGCATGTGTTTGCTGTCAGTTACTCATTACTGGAAGAGGTGTGTCAACAGGTAGCCTATCTAAAGGCAAGAAATTGAAGGCGTATGCCATGGATAACACTAAAGTTTCTTGTTGAAGTGCTTGCAATGTGTTTGCCCGCGGGTGCGCGCCTGTATATCCGAGTAAGACTGTGTGCACATGTGTACGCCTGTGTGCGTGTGCTTAAGCTGTAGCAAGTATGTCTAAGGTTGTTGAAATGAATATAAGCACGTATGCACCTGTGTACGTGTGTTTTAGCAAGAATAAGCAAGTTGTAGTCTGTGTAAGCATGAGCTGGTGTGCGCATGTTTGCACTTGTGTGCGTGGTGCTGCCCCCCTGAGGAAACAGAAAAGGAAAAGGAAGAACAACAAATAGTAGGAAGTTAACCAGGGAGTACTAGCAGAGCTAGCAGGTGAAAACAATCAGTATCAGGCAATTACACAGGCAGTACACTAGCCCAGCCCAGCACTTAAAACTCTGCAAACAACATTCCACTATGTTTCTCTCAGAGACACTGCAAAACTGCAGTAAGCTAATAGAAGTGAAAACTGAAAAAGCTTAACTGAGACAAAGAAATGTTAGGGGCTGCCATTGCTGTTATAAGGCGACATATGCAACATGCTTGGGGTGGTGACAATGCGAATGCTACTGGACAACCCACAGTGAGGAGACGGAGAAGAGTGTACAGGCCCAGGGTAACCTATCAGGCGCTACATGAGCTGGAGATAGTGGAGTGCTATAGAATGGACAGAGACCTCTTGCAGCAAATTGTTGAGCTGTGCAGGCCACGCCTTACACACAGAACTAACAGAGGGGAACCCATCCCAGTGGAAACCAAGGTATGTGTTGGCCTAAGAATATTAGCAACAGGTACCTTCCAGAGACCAACTGGTGATATGATGGGGATATCACAGGCATCAGCATCCAGGGTACTGCACCAGTTCCTGGATGCCATGTCAACACATGTCGGTGATCATGTATATTTCCCCAATTCCCGTGAGGTATTGGCCAGCAATATGCGTCTCTTCCAGCAAATAGCGGAATACCCTGAGGTAGTGGGTGCAATAGACTGCACGCACATATGCATCAAAGCACCAGCCGGTGAGCGGGGTAGGGTCTACTTTAACCACAAGGGCTTCCCCTCCATCAACTGCCAGGTTGTGTGTGATGCCCAGGGCATAATACTGAATGTGTGTGCTGGCTGCCCTGGAAGCTACCATGATTCCCATATCTGGCATCTGACACAGCTGTACCAGACATTTCCAATGGGGATATCCCTCATGGTCACCTAGTGGGGGATGCTGGCTATGCACTGGAGCCATGGCTGATGACACCCATCAGAACCGCACACACACCTGAACAGGAACGTCATAATGAGGCACACACACAAACACGAAATGTAATTGAGCGTGTGTTTGGGCTTCTCAAGTCACGGATCCGGTGCCTGGACACATCTGGTGGAGCCTTGCAGTACTCACCAACTACATGTACCCAAATTGTCATGGTATGTGCTATGCTACATAATATGATCCTGCGAAAACAGCTGCAGCAGGAACAGCATAGGCCTGGGCCAAACAGCCCCCCGCCATTGCCAAGGCCATCACAGGCAGAGCATGACTCGGAGGAGGAACAACCTGAGCCTGCCCCAGTAGGCAGAAGAAGGCATGCCCAGTATGCTTTGGCCTTGGCAAAGAGGCAACACATAGCACATACACTGGCTCAGTAGAAACCCTGGAAATGATACCTCTCTCTGACTCGCACATATAGTAAAAAGTATGCCTAACCTGACACTACCTGTTTTCAAACATGTATAGGGAGTGTAGTATGTGCATCTGACATAGGCAGCCCTGCAGCACCACCTGAGGCATGATTACCATGTGTTAAGCACTATAAAGCAGTGCCAAACAGCTTTTGCCACCATTTTGTATATGGAAACAAAACTGCACACACTAACTAGCACAACTGTGGTCAATGTTGAGCAATATTGGACAACGTTGAGCAATGTTGGTTAATGATGAGCAATGTTGGACAAGCTTGGTCTAAGTTGTGCATAGCTGAACAAAAGTCAACATGCTCATATTTGCTCTACTGGCCCTTAAGCCATCTGGTCTGCTCAGTATGAAAATATAAAGCAGTGATAGGCCTCAAACCCAGGATACTATGCACTTTAGTCATAGTACTGAACCACTAAACCATGACAGTATTTCACTGTTCAGCCTGTTTGAAGAAATGTTGATAAGTCTATGCAAAGTATCTCATGGAAACCCTGCAGGCACAGCATAATCCCTGTCGAGTTATGACACAAAGGTGAGCCCTGAAGTAAGAATAGAACCTGATTTTCAACACATATATAGTATAAATGTAAATATTGGTCATGTTCACACACATCAACAAATGTAGTGGACTTCAGACAGCAACATACTGAAAGGTCACACTGGGCATGCTCACACACATGAATAAATGAGACAAATGTCAGGCAACAAAATACTGAAAGGCCAAACTGGGCATGCTCACACACTTAGACCATGTCTGAGTACAGCAGTGGGCCACACATATCCGGCAGTTGCATGTGTTAACCCAGGAACCTCTCACTATTCACCAATCCGCCTTGTGCACACAGTTATTTGACAACAGACACATATATAATATATTGTAATCCTGTCATAATAAAATATGTTCTGCAGATACTTAGGTTGTTCAAAGAAAGTGGGAAAGCAAAGAAGATAAAAAACCTGCAATCAGTATCATCAATAAACAATGTGCATCCCGGACATTATCATAGGTTCATAGGTTGATACTAGGCTATCTGCCCTAGGGCATTTATAAGCCTAGCCAGAGTGTGTTTGGCTTTCGCAGCCCTGTTAGATTAGTAGACTGTGCCTGTGAATAGTAGGTCACACAAGATTGGCCTTTAGTTTATTGTGCCTCTGTCTAGCAGGGACCCAGAAGAGATCCCAGGGGTAAACATACGATCACCCACCCACTCGTCAAGATGTCTCCTGTAGGGGGTCAGCGGTGGGCTCTTCCTATGCGGGACTGGGATCCCATTCCAGAGTGAGGGGAGCCTCTGGGATATGAATGTGTCCCTCCAGCATGTCCTATTAATATCTGTGCTGAGGTTTAAGTCCCTGGAACATGTAGCTCTAAGGGATTTGGATATCCTGAGGTGGAGCATGTCCATTAATTCTGGGTTGGACATGGCTTTAAACAACAGGCACAGATCACATCCAAGTAGGCAGTAAGCGACTGAGTAGAACTGGAGTTACTTTAGCTGAACTGCACAGGTCATCTGTGTGAGTCCTTAGATTCACTTGGTGAGGTACTTTTCTGGCCATTAGAGTTGCTGCAGGTGTTGGGTAAAGTACATCCCAAATGGGACATTGTATCCAATCATAGGCCTGATGAGTATAGGGGCACAATGACCTCACTTGATCTAGATGTGAAACCTTTTGGGATAAGGTGGGCTATATAGAAGGTCTGTCTAACCACTTTGGCAACGTGATTGTCAAAGGCAAGATTACTAACTACTTGTGTCCCCAAATCCCTAATAACTTCTACCGTACTTAATGGATTACCACCTATGTGGTAATGTGTGGGCACTTTGTTATTCCCAAAGGGGATGACCATGCATTTAATGGCATTTAGCTGTAGGCCATGGCTCTGGCATCAGTTATCCATCTCTATGAGACCCTTTTGGAGGATGTTTGTGCCAGCTGGAGAGTCGAATATGGCACCCAGTTTGCAGTCATCTGCGAACATGGTCAGCCATATTCCTCCTGTGTTAGCCTGTACATCAGAGAAATATATACTGAACAAGAGAGGTCCCAGGACTGAGCCTTGTGGGACGCCATGTGTAACTGGTGTAGAGTCAGGCATGGCACTTGCAATACTGACCATGTGGGTGCTATCCCTGATCCAGTTAGCAATCCATCTTGTGACATATGTGTCGATATCTAAGCTGGTGCGCTTATGTATGATGCCTGAGCGGGGTATTGTGTTGAAGGGTTTTGCGAGGTCCAGGTAGGCTGTGTGGACTACCTTCCCTATGTCTATGGACCTGGTAACTGTTTAGAGAAGTTGACCAAGTTCAAGAGGCAAGATCTGCCCACAACAAAGCCGAATTGTGTAGGATCCAGTGTCTGTAGGTTCCTGATGTCTTTGTGTATGAGTTCCATGATGATATGCTCCATAGCTTTGCAGATCAGGCTAGTTAGGCTTATAGGGCGATAGTGTCTGGGGTCTGTTGTGGCACCACCTTTGTGGAGTGGGACCACTGTTGCTGTACGCCAATCCTTGGGTACATATCCTGTATTAAGTCTGATATTGAACAGTGACTTAATGTGAGGGTTACGTTCTTCATGAAGCTCGTGTAAGACGCAGGCCGGGACACCGTCCGGTCCCATTGATGCTGTGTTGTCTGCTTTGGAGAGGGCAGCTCTCACCTGTTCATCTGTGATGTCAGGGAGACTACACTCTGTTGGGATGGACATTTGCTCATTAGGGGGGGTGGTGGGGTGACATTTGTACTGAACCTGTTTGCCAGGATGTTGGCAATGTCTGTGGGTTCAGTGTATGCTTTGTCATTTTGCAGTAACTCACAGCATATCTGGGAGTTGCCACCCAGGTTCCTGACATACCTAAAGAAGGCCTTGTGATTGTCCTTAGCATCTGGTGCAATTTTCCTTTCGAAGCGGGCCTTAGATGAATTCATAAGTGATCGTAGCTTCTTGCTAGTACTGATCAGAGATGCCTTCCCTTTTTGGGATTGTGCTCTATCATGTAGTAGCCTCCTCCTTTTGTTGTATAGCTTATTTATGGCCGGGATCCACCAGACAGGTCCCCTGCCTTTGGAGGAGTGAGTCTTGTTTTTATTTGGGATAGCATGATCCATACATTCCAGTAGGTGTCAACAGAATGCGTTTGTAAAGGATTCAGCGGTCTGAGCCGTATTTACCACTGTCCCAGGGTCTTTGAAGGATACCACCTCGGTTTTGAGAAGTGTGACGTTTGCTTTTGATAAATTCTTCACTGAGATTACCTAGGATGGGGTGGGGATGGGATATGGATATCCAGTGAGATAAATATATGGTCTGACCTTACCAATGAGGGGTATACCTCTGGTGTGGAACATAGAGTCCCCATGTTGGTGATGATCAGGTCCAATATGTTTTCCCCTCTTGTGGGTGTGGTGACCAGTTGTGCCATAGCATTTGAGTTTATAAATTCTAGCAACCGTTGGGCGAGGGTATTGGGGCTTGAGTAGTATTCCCAGTCAATGTTTGGGTAGTTGAAGTCTCCCCATATATATTGGAGAGACCATCATATTCTCCAGTGTTCCCAGGAAAGCTGAGTGGGGTTCCTGAGTTTGGGAGGGTGGTCTGTAGCAGGCTACAAACTAAAAGGCAGTTTTGCCCACTGTTAGTTGCACATGCATGGTCTCCGATGCTTCGTGCAGTGCTACTAACCTGGAGGAGTGTGTATCTGTGATGTATATGGATACTCCCCCTATATTTGTTGGTCGGTCTGAGTCTTGTGGCCGAAAAGTATGGTATGAAGTATAACCTGGTAGTGCTGGGGTGCTTTCGGGAGGCTGAACCAGGTGTCTGTTACTGCACAGATATCGACATTCTCCATACTGAGGAGAGTCTTGAGTGCATGCATTTTGAGGTGTAGTCATCTGGTGTTGAGCAGCATTACCCTTAGTTACTTTTACCTTGTATTGTCTATAGAGGTGGGTTTGTCTTTTGAGCCTTGCCTAAAAAAGGCACTATGGTGGTGGCAAGAGCCTTAGCCAGTATTCGAAAGTCCAGGGGTGACAGGTGCAAGCCGTCCATAGCGAAGCTACGTGGCATGTCGAGCATGTCATCCCAGGCTGACAGACACTGGATCCCCTTTGAATGACACCAATATGTTAGCCAACTGTTAAAATTGATCAGTTTGTCTGCATACTGTGCCATCATTCTTGGTGAGGGTAAGATGCTACACAATGTCAGGGTCATACTGGCCTAGGCTACATGATCAGAGACCTCCTCTATGTCTCTTGTCATGTAGTCCAGGGAGGAACATCAGAGGTCATTCACACCAGCAGGGACAATGATGGAGTCATATTTGTACTTGCTTTGGAGTGACCTGAGTGCATGTGTTATGTGACGGATTCTGGCACCCGACAGACAGCTCAAAGTGGCCTTCTCCTTGTTCAGCCTGGTGAGTGGGATGTCAGTGTGTCTGACAATAGAGTCACCTATTACAAGTTTATTAGGTGTGTTGTTTAGACCTAAGGACAGTGACTGTGTGGCACACTGACTTTGTGAACCATGTGATATGTGGGTATTGTTGTGGGGTAGCAGTTGTTTGGGTGGCTGCTTTGGAGGTCTCTTTAGGCAGATATTATTTAGAGCCTCCGAGTATGTTTTTGTGTGGTAATGTATTTTGTTTGCTGTTGCTATAGGTCTATCTGAGACTGGATTTGTGGTGTGTGTGTGGTTACCTTCACCACCTGATAGACTGTGCTGGTCATGGGTCGAGAGAGCTCAGCCTCCTGTTTGTCTATATAGTTGCATCTCTCACATATATCTGAGTTTGTTGGGAGGAGGAGAGGGTTGTCTGTGTACATAAGGCAGTTGTAACATTGCCTCAAAATTCCCATATGCACCAGCTGGACTGGAGAGTACACATGAAACCGACCTTTGGACATGCCAGGATATTATGATGAAATACTCTGTTGACTGATCAAAAAGGATGAGTAGGGTGTTAAGTGTGTAAAAGAGTATAACAGGGGTTTAGTGCTCAGGTTTGTTGGTGTTTTGGAAAGATTATCTGTGATGGAGTCCAGACAGAACCATGACACTTCCTACAGCTATGTCATAAATAGCAATGTACACTCATATATGTCCTGAGTCAGGGCCAACTGTACCTGACTGACATTGCTGACATGCTGTCAGACAGGCCCATACATACATACCCACCTCCCACTGACAATAAGCCCTATCATCATACCAGGAGATATCACATGTAGAATGGGTAAACAGCTCCTTCCAAAGCCAAAAACATGGCATCAATTGGATTACATTGTTTCCCTATATGTGTCATAAGTGAACTACAGAACAAACAGACCCTGCACCTGAACAGTCTGTTGAGCCTCACCCTCTCTACAGGATCTGAAACTGTTGAATGTGTTACAGCAACATATGGTGATTTCCTGTGAGAGGAGTGCCCTTTTTGGAGAATAGGAAAACACACTAAAAGAGGTAGATTCCTCTTTGGCAAGTCTGATGATGTCAGTTTCCCACAAATACAGCAGTGGAAATGGAGCCTCTCTGTAGAGCATATAGTGCGTTGTGTTAATGAGTGTTTCTCTAGTATTGTAACGTAGGTAGGGGCTTGAATCCTGCCATTGCTGTGTGATTTTCTTTGAAAGGTGTGCCCTTTTTGGAGACTGAGAAAGCACATTTAAAGAGGTAAATTCCTCTTTGGCAAGTCTGATGATGTCAGTATCCCACAAATACAGCAGTGGAAATGAAATCACCCAGTAAAGCATATAGTGCAGTGTGTTAATACATACCACTCTAATATTGTAACATAGATAGATAGGAGTTTGAAACCTGCAATTGCTGAGTGTGTGTGTGTGTGTGTGTGTGTGTGTGTGTGTGTGTGTGTGTATGTGTGTGTGTGTGTTTGTGTGTCTGTGTGTGTGTGGGAAAACACATTAAAAGAGGTACATTCCTCTTTGGCAAGTCTGATGATGTCAGTTTCCCACAAATACAGCAGTGGAAATAGAGCCCCTTTGTAAAGCATGTAGCGCGTTGTGTTAATGAGTGCTTTTCTAGTATTGTAACGTAAGTAGGTAGGGGTTTCAATCCTGCCATTGCTGTGTGTATGTGTGTGATTTTCTTTGAAAGGTGTGCCCTTTTTGGAGACTGAGAAAGCACATTTAAAGAGATAAATTCCTCTTTGGCAAGTCTGATGATGTCAGTATCCCACAAATACAGCAGTGGAAACAATTTTCCCCATAAAGCATATAGTGTGCCCTGTTAATGCATATCTTTCTATTAGCATAACGTAATCAGGTAGGGGTTTGAATCCTGCAATTGCTGAGTGTGTGTGTTTTCCTTTGAGAGGAGTGTTCTTTTTGGAGACTGGGAAAACACATTAAAAGAGGTAAACTCCTCTTTGGCAAGTCTGATGATGTCAGTATCCTACAAATACAGCAGTGGAAATAAAAACTCCCAGTAACGCATGTAGCACATAGTGTTAATGTGTATCTCTCTAGTCTCATAGCATAGTTAGGTAGGGGTTTGAATCCTGCAATTGCTGTGTGTGTGATTTCGAATGGAAGGAGTTCCCTTTTTGGAGACTGGGAAAACACATCAAAAGAGGTAAATTCCTCTTTGGCAAATCTGATGATGTCAGTATCCTACAAATACAGCAGTGGAAATGAAATCACCCAGTAAAGCATATAGTGCAGTGTGTTAATACATACCACTCTAATATCGTAACATAGATAGATAGGAGTTTGAATCCTGCAATTGCTGAGTGTTTGTGTGTGTGATTTCCTTTGAGAAAAGTTCCCTTTTTTTGGTGACTAGGAAAACACATTAAAAGAGGTACATTCCTCTTTGGCAAGTCTGATGATGTCAGTATCCCACAAATACAGCAGTGGAAATGAAAGCTCCCAGTAAAGTATGTAGTGCGTCGTGGTAATATGTATCTCTCTAGTTTCATGACATAGTTAGGCAGGGATTGGAATCCTGCAATTGCTGATTGTGTGTGACACTGTTGGTCGATGTGTTGTGGATTTTGGTTTTACAACTGTATGACATATCAGTAAAACAACAGTATGTGCATTGCACACTTCAGGTATCTGTGTGGCAAATACATATATGTACATGTGACCTCAATTGGTATCTGTGTGGCAAATACATATATGTACATGAGACCTCAATTAGTTCATAGGTGTGAAGCCTGCTTTCTACATGAATACATCTGTTACCATTGACAGTCTGTGCTGCTGCTTCTCAGACCTTAGGTCACATATGTATGTATGTGGCAAGGCTAGCCACTGTAGTGATCTGTGGCCTAGGTCATCTGTGTCACACACACCCATGACAGTTTCTATATAATAGTGTGAGCGAGGGTTCATGCCTAGGGTATATTTCAGACATGTTCAAACACAACACAGTCTGTCAATAATGGCCATTCATTATAGGTGTACAACAACTCAGTGGATATGCATGCAGACCCCTTATTGCTTATGTGATACACTGAGGGACATCAGCATACCTTTGGAAATGCGATTACCAAAGGACAGATGACATAACATGTGGCTGTATGTGCACATAGGTACCCCTGCTACATGTTGTGGGCTACTACCAGTGTGGTACTGTCGGGATACTATGTATAGTAAATGTGGATGACTATGTTATAGTTGGCTTATAGCTTTACAGCATGGGTTGGTCAACAGGTATCTATCTGTATGATACCCTTGTGGAGGATAAGTGTCTCATCCGGAGAATGCATTGTAGGTCACTGTATGCATTACCAGATGCGGACGGACATATCCCTAGTGTGTTTGCTTGTACCTAGGATGGCTACATGCCAAATAGGAGTGGTCCCAGGAATGGGTGGTGGTCAATACCACTGGTTACTGGTATAGTATAGTAGCGGAAGGATTCAAATGCTACTGTGTATCCTACATCTGTGTGTCAGTTGTCAAGACATCATCTAACGATTGGTTAAAAATCAGGCTGTTGAGGTTATGTATACTACCAGAATGCAAACCAATGACCAGTATTAACAGTATCACCCACAGCATAGTGTCAAACCATGTCATACACACATGTGTACCCAAGTTGTAACATATGTGTAGTAAAATGCATACTGGTCACCAATAGGAAATATGAAGTGTTAACACTGTGTAATACAGGGCATGTCACCCTTCTCATGTGTCAACCATGCACGTACATGCAGATGGTGCACCTCCATCATGTTCACAAATGTACACCTGCAAATCTGTACTGCACACATCACACACGTACCGTCCACTTACCAACACATGCTGCCAGTACCACACACATCAGCCAAGTGGCACATGGGCGGACAATACATTTTTGGAATTAACACTGGTGTAAACAATACTACATTGATAATAATAGCTTTAATGCATCATGCCTGCTCAGATATACCTACAAGGATATCATTACACTTTACTGTTGACAACATGCTAACATTGCTACACTGCTATTAGGTAACCCTGTGCATCAGCACCATGTAAGCCTGTTTCTGCATCAATGTCTCAGATGACAGGAGGTGGCACAGTTTCATCATATGCACAGGGCATGTTATTGGTTTGCCAGAGCCCGACAAGGACCCGTCCAATCGACATGTATGTGTGTGTGTGTGTGTGTGTGTGTGTGTGTGTGTGTGTGTGTGTGTGTGTGTGTTTGTGAGGAACAACATTACAGTGTGGGTCAATGTTGATGTAATGTGTGTGTGTATGTGTTAGCCCTAGGTGTTTGGTTTATGTGTGTGTGTCTGCATGCACACAGTTCCACCTTGTGGCTGCCAAATATGGGAGGTTATGGGACAGCCACAGACTGTACCTGCCAGGCTGTACAGATCACTGTCTCCGGCCACGGACACAGTACCTGTGCCTGCCAGGGGTACCACGGACAGTATCGGGTACTAAGCCAGACTGGGTACTATCGTCAGAGGCAGAGGGATGTCGACTGGACCCATGTCCCTGCTGGGACTGGCCAGAGCCACGTGCACGTGGTCATCTAGGATGGTCTATTGACAGCCCAGCCCCAACATTGCTGGGGCTGGTACTGCCACTACGGGAGCAGCTGGGACTTGTGTGTCATCCGCGATGACTGCCAGCTGATGATGCTGCTGGCATACGTCCACATCGATGTCTCAGCCATCCTGCACTGTCCTGGCACATGGACATTATATTGCGGAGGACATCTAGTGTCTCCCCCCAACGTCTATCAATGACCTCGGTGTAATTACGGATGGCACCGGCAAGGTCACGGATACTGTCATTGATAGTGGTGTTATGAGCCCTCTGCGCCCTTAGTCCCTGCCTGGTGTACCATTCCATACGTGCCTGTGCCTGCATTACAGCCCGGAACATACCTGAGGTTGTGAGACCTGTGGGGGCACATCTGCCAGAGGCATTACGACCAGCAGTGCTCCCACAAGAACCCCTGGACATATGTCTATGTGGTACCATTCCAGGTGTCTGGGTATGGCTGTTGTGTGGGGTTGCATGTGCCATAGATACCACACTATCCTGGTCAATGCCTACTGTATGCTGTTCCTCTGCTAAGGCCATTGTTGTTGAGGGATGTATCGGCAGTATGAATGTGCACATAGATGGGGTGGAAAGCTGTGTACTGTCGATTGGCAGACCAACAACAGACCCTGTCAAACCTGCCTGTGCCACAACGCATGTATCATCGTGTCCACTATTTGTGGCAGTGACTTCAGGTTCCCTGTTGCACTCATCCAACAATACCTCAGCACCTGTGAGAGGAAGACAGGAAACACACTTTACAATCTGTACAGGATGTTAGCACACATGCACACATGAACATATGCACACATGAACACATGCACACATGCACACTTGAATACATGAACACATGCACACATGAACACATGCACACATGCACACATGCACACATGAACACATGCACACATGCACACATGCACACAAATACACTACTCAGTCAATCTGACACACACACACACACACACACACACACACACACACACACACACACACACACACACACACACACACACACCAACAGCAATACAGAACATACTCATTAGTGGTTGATGGTGGAGTACAGTATCACAAGCCAAAGAGTCCTATCACACGTGTCAGATGCAGGATGTGTGTTGCTCAACAGCATTCAGTGCGAGTGTGGAGAGTCCTTGTTGATAACAGTATACACGTCTTTGATGCATGTGTGTTGTTCAATGATTGGCCTCACTCTGGAACACAATGTGTACATGGACACAACTTTGCTGTGAAAGTCTAAAATGCTTTCCAATGTCCTGTGTACCATCACTCATAGGTATACATACCATGGCCGGATGCACACAATTGTCAGGTGTATAGCAATGAATGCTACTGTAACTGGATGTAGTGTAGTACCATGAGCCATCATCAGGCAGCTTCATGTGGTCACTCAAGGCCACTAATGTATGCTACACTGGCAACTATCTTGCTGTACCTGATCTGCACCACTTTGGCTACATTAATCATTTCACAGCCAGTTGTTACATGGGTATGTAAGGTGATCAATAGGGAGTATTGCCTAACATGAATGTGTTGTGTGTTGAAGCGTGTCGCACTGCCCCATGATAGGCCTCTAACCCTCAGGTATAGTATGTGTGCTGTGTTGATGACATTTGGGATACCGGAGTATGACCTTACATCAGGTGTCTACATACGCCATGTGTATCATAATAACACTTATGCATATGACAAAGTGGTGTATGTTGTGTGCATGTGTATTGACTCTGCCTATACAATGTCCACTACAGTGTACCACAATTGGTTGGGATGCTCTGTGTATTGCATGTGTTTGAGGCAGCTACTCATGTTACTGGGATGTGCATAGTCCCACAGAGAACATGCAGAGCATGCATTATGTGTAGGTGTTTTACTTGTGTATATGGCCTACAACTCTCCTATGACATGCACATGTAATATGCTATATTAAATGTAGAACACTCACCAGCATGGGTCTGCTGTCTTGCTATCACACCAGAGGGACCTACAAGGATATGAGACAGTTTGTCAGTGTCAACAACTATGGCATTGCTGCTGTGAGTTTGCAGTTTTACAGTAGTACAACAAGTGACAGTCACAGGCATACAGATTATGTTCCAAATTATCAGTATTGCATGACACCGGGCTCCACATCTTCTGAATACACAGTACACATCTGATAAATGCATGTTCTAACAATCGAGCTAACAGTAGTCTACAGATATGCCATGTTACCTGCACGCTCTGAGTCGATGTGCTGGGTGACTCCGGCCTCCATGATGACACATGTCTGTTGTAGTGGTTGGCCAGGAGCCACCATGCTGAGAAGCAGCTCTTCCACTCTGGTAAGGGGTGGATGTATTGCTGCACCACCACCTGTGGCAAGCTGTTGTCTGTGGACATCGGAGGCATGCTGCCGGACATGTCTGATTAAATCACTGCAGTGATGGCGTACCTGCTCATAAGTCTGGTTATGCATGCCTACATCATTCACCTAACGGACAACATCCTGCCACAGTGCAGTGCACCCATGCTGATCCTGGCTGGTTCTAGAGAACAGCAGGTTGTGATGTTGTATAAGGGCATCTAGGATGACTTCCTCCTCTTCAGGGGAATATGAGGGTTTTCTATTGTGAGACATGTCCCTGAAAGACAATAAAACAATAATTGTGAGCAAGTCATTTGGCACACTTAACATTCTAAAGTACAGACATCAATGAAATGCCATATATAGCAACCTATTGGCTGTCAGGAGATACACACTTTTAATACCACATAGCACTGCTCAGCCCACAACTGCCTGACAGTGCCAGTCACATACTATATACCAAACCGTGTTCTGCACAACAATAAAGTGAAACCAGTATGTATGACTATACAACAGTACATGGCACACTGTATGTGACACAATGCACCACCTAGCCACAGGAGGTATATATGAAGTTGATGCATACAGACATTTGTCATCCATTGAAATTAATGTAAAGTACAGTTACAGTACTACCAGTACACCATGCTACTTGTTGATAGCAAACCCCTCAGTAACATATGTGCACATTCATCAATATAGGTGGCATACTGCTGTACTACACTGTACATGTTGCTAGATATGCACTTATATCCTGTGACACACATACCACCGAGGCCATGTTACAGGCATACCCACACACACATCAGACATACCTACAAGACACAAAGGTATGGCAACCCAGATGAGTTTTACCTGTGTACCATACAGTACTGTGCATCAGCACTTACAAAACCTCATGCCTGAGGTATGTAATGTGTGAGGACTACAGGTAACAAACAAAACAGTGTTTCCAAGCAATGTGGATATGCACCATACTTTGCTGTTTAGGCCTACAGCTTCAGGTAGTACTACAGTTCATATGGGATTTGTATTCACTAGTGTTAACAATCAATAAGCATACATGTACTGCTGTAGCCTACAATGGCACGCTCCAGTCAACACCACGGGACTACGTCACACCGTATGCCATACTGCTTTTCCTGCCTAGCAGTAGCATACATATCTTTTGCTGGGATCAAAGCTACAACACTACATACCATGATATAAACAGTTTCCCACTAGGCTATCACACATATACACAACTTTCACACATTCACTTACACATTCACCATCACACTCAGTCAAACTCACATAGCAAGTAATGCAACAAGTACATGCATGTGTGTATTGGGTCCTAGGTAGCTTATAGGCTATTGGCCATAGGGCCTATAGAAGCCTAGCCATATGGTACCCTGCCCTTCAACACCCATCTAATTTAGGTTCATGTGCCCCTGTCATGCAGAGCCACAGAGGGGATTCCCAGGTTGTGTTTCCTATCTCACATCCAATCATCATGATTATTCATGACAACTGCTAATGAGGACCTTCATTTGCTATTGATAGGTAGTTAGTTCCAGAGTATGGTATGTGTCTGACATGATAATGTACCACTCCAGCATGTTGTGCTTTTTGACGTTACAAGGTTTAGATCAGTACAGTGTGTAGCTTGCATGGATTTTAATCTGTTTATATGGAGCATGTCCAACACCTGTGGGTTTGGCATAGCTTTGTATGTTAGGCAGAGGTTGCCTCTGGGTAGGCGGTATGTGACACAGTGTAGCTGTGGTTTTGTAAGACAGTCTGCATAGGGCATCTGTTTGAGCCTGGTAATACTCTTTGTGAGGTATGTGTCTGGCATCTACAGTTGCTGTACATGTCTTCTGAGGTACATACCAACAGGTCCAATGTACTCTATGATGGGTGTTATGACTGATGAGTAGAGTGGAACACTGACCTCTTTTTCCATGGATGACACACCTTTTCTGATGACATGTGGACTGTACACAGTTTACATGACTAGTGTGGCACTGTGATTATCAAAAGGGACACTACTGTCCACCTGTGTCCCATAGTCTCTTATCACACTTTTGGTGTTGAGTAGACTACCACCTATGTGGTAGTTCATGGGTACAGGGTTTTTAACAAAAGGGATGGCAATACGTTTACAACATTGAGCTTGAGCGTACATATGAACATCCATTGGTGTACATATAGATATACATATAGGCACATATACAGTCCACCTTTCATGGTGGGAATATCAATTATGCAAAGGTTGAGAGGGATACAGTTATGTAATAATATTGCACAGTCTTGTGCAGAATGCATGGAAGGTATTCTCAGCCCATGTATCTTTAGCAGGACCCCATGTCTGGAAGACTAAAAACCTAACAAATCATACCCACAGCGTTAAAACACCACATGTCATATGCCAGCACTGTATGCTGTCTTGTTTGCCACACACTACAACCTACATATAAATATGCACATAACAACCTGCACCAACATATAAATGTCCACCCTTCACAAACAGTTGCAGTATGTCCCTTGCTCTATGCACATGTTAAGATGCTAATATATCGGACACATAAATATCTCTCCATATGTGTGTGCCATACACACACAAGGTCCACACTGTTGTAAGTCCGTACACCTCACGGATGACCTGTTGGGCCTTGTTACAACATGGACAGTTGTCACATGTGTGCATACAGCAATAGTACAGGGAGTATATATAGCTGCAAATGCTACATTACTATACTAGCCTGGTACAGCAGTTGCCACTGCTAAGCTACACATAATATGACTATCATGCATGTCTTACTCTGTCACATCCAAGTTTATATAGGTGTTTGCACTACTCGCCCAAACTGCCATTATACACAGTATTATACAGAACATAGATAACACGATCAGATG
The DNA here is from genome assembly GCF_019279795.1 of Protopterus annectens. NCBI lineage: Eukaryota > Metazoa > Chordata > Ceratodontiformes > Protopteridae > Protopterus > Protopterus annectens. The sequence continues at coordinate 736,604 of NC_056730.1, read as the reverse complement.
TTTGACATATAATGCTGAGCTACATATGTCACAGTTATGTCCCACTGCACACAGCTACACACTAATTTGTCCATGGCAGTAGTTATGCATGGCATCAGTGCATACATACCTACTGCTGCCACATATGCATGTTTCAGAGTATGTACAGTACTATTCATAAACATCTACTACTTGCCGGTAACTACATATCTGTTACTTACCTGTTTGTCACTTTCAGGTCCGTATGTGTATGCTTTGACGACTTATTTATTTATTTATTTTTTATTTATTAAGTAAAGTTTTTTTTACTTAAGTTTCATTTCTGGTTATTAATTAAGTATTTTTTTTTCTTAATTAATAGTTTTAGTTAGTAATTAAGTATATATTATTTTTACTTAATTTTTTTTTTTTTATTAAGTAATACGTTTTTTTCACGACTCTCCAAGAGCTATACAGTCTCTGACATGTGCAATGTAATGATTGCATGTGGGGATAGCAAGTACAGTCTGCTTTTATAGGTATCTGCGCATGTGCATGTGTTGCCCTCTGCACCAATTGGTGCCCAGAATTTGGTAAATGCATACAGCCTGCTGTGTGGTAATTGCAGTGCTCGCTGTCATAGCAACCCAATGCTATAAATTGCTAAGGTATGTAGGCATAGCCCTTTCAGATTTCCAGAGTGGGGCCCATGCTTGTTTGCTGTGGACACTGTTGTGTAAGTCAGAAGGTTGGTATACTTCTTATATCTGAAGCTAGAGGTATAGACAGTGATGTACATGTTGTACTCAGACCTGACTGTTGCCACTTCCAGTACAGAGCTATCAGTGTAGAGTTTAACTCACCCCTACAAATGCTTACACAACATTTATGTGACTATGAAGTTTCTTTTCTACTTATATAATTAACTGCCATACATAAGTAGGTATTGAGAAGTATTCTTTTGGCACATGAACTGTTTGTGAACTGTTATACTGTGAATATTAATGTACTCACTTCTGCAGGGTTTGTGTTTTTTATTGTTGACATTAGCACAGGGTTCTCAGGAAACTGGACAATTCCAGTACTGAGTATGCCTACCTACATCCTTGGTAGACCCTAAACACACAAGTATATTTTAATTGTGGGGGGGGGATGCTGACATACAGAGACCATTTTGTATTATTGTGTGAATGTTATCTTACTGGACTTAAAGGATTGGTGTGTACCTGTTAGTTTATCAAGGCAGGTGGTTTGTGTGCATAGTTCCCAACTGTGAACCTATCCAGATGGTAGCCAGATGTTACACTGTTATTCTTTGTCTGTGCAACCCACAGGTGTTTTCATCACTGGTGCAATGGCATTGTTACAGTCAGTTGCTACCAGTACATGGCTACATCCTTTGGTATTTCTGTGTTGTACTCCTACATAAGGGTATGCTTGTGGAAGTCCTACCAAAGCTATTTACAGAGTGTGTAACAGCAGAATAGCTGATATGCCTGTGTGTTTGTGCCTCTGCCAGGCCTATGAAACACTCAGATACATCTTCGCATGGAGTCAGGGATAGGTAGTTAAAAGTGAGGTACACCTTACACATAATAGAAACAGTAAGTGTAGACTTGAGTGAAGCAGTGCATATGGATTAGTACTCCTTTTATGAAGTACAAGCAGTGTCTACTGTTATTATTGTCAGTATTCATTGTGTAATACCCCGCCTTTCTGACTGATGTCAGTACTTTTCAGAGGGATTCAGAGGGACACAGCTAAAATATGTTTCACAATCAGGGACATCCCTGAAAAGTAGTCGCAGTTAGGAAGTATGGCCTCTGCCCTAATCAGATATGCCAGTGTTTGTCCTGCTATGATACTGTGTGGGGGTTGTAAAGTGCCTCTGTAACATTATTTGCTGCTAGAATGGCTGCTTCTCATATCACACTCATGTAATGCAATTCCACAATTGCTGGTAAAGATCCACAGAACAAGCTTTGTGTTATGGCCTTCCTATTTTTCCTTTACATTCACTCATTGTAATGCATGATATATTTATTTCAGCACCAAATTATTGTATATGTGCTGTGGCTTAGTGATAATTCATGCAGTCTAGTGTGTCCAAGGTCGGGGGTTCGAGACTGATAGAGGTATTTTATTTTGCTGCTGAGCAGAACAAGGGCCCTGACATAGATTGACTAAGGCACTTTTAAGTAGTTGTAAGCGGGTTTGCATGGGTTTGTGTGATGCTTAGCAATACTTAGCTAAGCGCACACATGCGCATACTCGTTTAAACCAGCTTACTACTGCTTAAAAGTGCTTACTCCCGCTAACCCCCACGCTAATTTCTTTGAATGAAAAGAAAATGGGGAGATAGGAAAGTGGTGAAAAAAGGGGCACAAAGAGGGAAAGACTGTAGGAAAACAAGCTCGGGATGTGCAGGGCGGGTGTAGGGAAGGTCCATAGCTGCCCATTTCTTTACCAGCAACAGCTGTGCATATGCAATACATTTGGAGTGAAATGTGATACCTTCCACCCCTGGGAGAGGGGTGAGGACAACAAAGTATGTTGTACTGCCAATTATAATTATCAGTTTACATGTCCAGTGGACATGTGTGCGAAATAGGCAGCTATGTATGGGGCGTAATTTTTTTGTGGGTACAGATTGCCCTTTTTTTTTTTTTCAGGTGAGAGTGGAAAGTGAGGTAGAGGAAGTAGGTATATTTGGGGAGGTAGGTTGGGGAGGAAAACAGACAAGACACACAAGACGCATACAGGGGTGGTGTATGACACATGGGGTGGGTGAACACAATTGATGGGGACGGGTGTTTGGAAATCGCAAGCCCATGAGCCCACAGATGGTAACAGTGGAACTGAGATCCCCACCCATGGGCAGTCACCACTGCACCTTCACAGCCCCAAGGGTGGCTGTGCTGGGGGCTGTGTAGGACAGGCAGGCTCACCCGTGAGACGCACCATTCTCACCTTGAGCTGGCATAGGGGATCAGTGACTGAACGCTGGATCTCCCTACACACCACAGCCTGGACCCTTCGAAGAGTGACAGGTGGCCCTTCTCCGCCCATGCTTGCATGGGGGGGACAAGCCCCGTCCCTTGCAGCACTTCCACCTGAAGGTGGTACAGGACCAATGGAGGAGGGGAGCCCTTGCTAGACACCGGACCTGCTGGTGCCAGGTGCACTCGCCAGCTGAGGAGGGACAGGTGGGTCCACTGGGACTGGCCTTCCCATACGTTCTGTGATTAGGTGTGTTTAATTACAACATAAACAACAGCATTCCAAGTTAGTTGTAACACCATGCAGTAATATTCCCATTAACCCAACACACCCAGGTTCCAACAGTTGAACAGCAAGCATAACACATGCATATATTGAATGACAGTGGACATTCCAACAGCATGCAGGGATGATTTGTGGCAACAGGCCACCATGATTGTGTTGTTTGAACAGAGCACATGCATCAAAGTGAATGCAGATATTTATAGAACAATTGGACATATGTCCCAACAAATGTTTTGGGATTACACATACATTGAGGTTTGGAATTGCATTGTTTATGCACATACAGTAGGGTGTAGAAAGAAACCTCAATTAACATCTTATAAGTACTTTTAGTCTACACTACATTCCTATTGACTGCATTGTGTTACAACTAACTTGGAATGCTGTGCTGGCGGCTGCGTAGGACAGGCAGGCTCACCCATGAGATGTGCCAGTCTCACCTCGAGCTGGCGTAGGGGATCAGCAACTGAACGCTGGATCTCCCTACGCACCATAGCCCGGACCCTTCAAAGAGTGACAGGTGGCCCTTCTCCGCCCACGCTTGCACAGGGGGGGGACGAGCCCCATCCCCTGCAGCACTTCCCCCCGAAGGTGGCGCAGGACCAATGGAGGAGGGGAGCCCGGGCTGGACACCGGACTCAGGTGCATATCCCCTACATGTATTATTACACTTGGCAACATGCATTAAGTTGTGTAATGGGTTTGGCTAGTTCATTATATACCTGACCTATATCTGACATACTAACTGTCCAAGATGCAGATGTTACTGCTACATATTTATTGATTTTATTTATATTTCTTTATCTACATATCTCGATGTGTTCACATGACATTTTCAGTTAGATTTGTACAGAACCCTACATTTCGTGTAGCAGACTCACATTTCTGGGGATCTAATTAACAAGCTACTTGTGTGCCAGATTTACTTATGCATGCCAGCCAGTAACTGACTGTTGAGGACTGTATATATGCTTCACAGTTACTGGCACTTCCATCAACCACTTTAGATGAGACTGCCCGACTGTGGGTTGCCAGCACTTATTAAAACAGTACTATTTGTATAATGCAAGGGTACAACAACATTTCAAAGTAAGTGACACAGACACACTCCAGGTTTTATACCTTTATTAATTACATTACACACTTTTCCACAGGCTCTCTCCTTTATTTGATATTACAGTGCATATGGAAGACATATTCAAGACATATTATACCTTTATTAATAGGTTAGAACACTCTTTTTCAGGCTGACTCACTTATTTTATATGACAGTACATGCAGAGATATTATTCCGGACATATTTTACCTTTCTTAATGGGTTACTACACTCTTTTTCTGGCTCTCTGACTTATTTTATATAACAGTACATGCAGATGAAGTGTTCAGGGCATTTTATGGCTGTATTATTGGGCTACAACACTTTCTTTCAGGCTCTCTCACCTATTTTATATAACAATACATGCAGAATAATTACTAACCTGCCTGGTGGCGCAGCCTTAGCAGCCTATCTGCATAGGCTTGCTGATTCGCAGCACGGACACCTGCAGCTGTGAAGTAAATTAGGGGATATTGAGACATACCTATCCATTATATAGAATAAATTAGCATGTCTTACATACTGCATTCCATGGCTACCTACTCAGTAGTGGGGCATCTTGCATCCCACGAGCCTCCTGCATCCATTGGTTCAGTAGGTCCTGCTTCCGTCTCTTCAAGTCTGCATGGTGGTGACGGACCTGCACACCAGTCTGAGGAATGCCTGTGACACTGGTGAGGTCATGAGCTAACCGGTTCCAGCCCTCTGCTTTGTACTCCATCCCTTGAAACTGGCCCTGCAGGAGTCTTGGCTCATGACGGTGGACAAGGAGCCAAACCATGTATTTTGATTCCTAGATGCCCCAGTATTGCACTCTAAAACATGTACCCTCTCCAGCACCAGCCATTCTAACTGCAGATGGGAGCTACAATCAGTTATGGTGAGTATTCCCACCTATGGGGCTTAAATATGCCTCATTTCCCGCACTTTTTTGTGATTGGCCGTTTTTGAAAATTCTCGGCTGACTGAAAACCTGCTTAGTAATGGTTAATCTATCATTTATAAGTATATGTATGTTAACAGTGGCGGTTTATCCTAAGCTTTCATGGCTTAGTGGTTCAGTACTTTGATTATAGTGCACAGTGTCCTGGGTACGAACCTTATCATTGCATTTTATTTTACTACTGTCCAGACAGGCTAGGGAGTGTGGCTGTGTATAGGCAAATTTGCTCTACATTGCTCCCCGTTGCCCGACAGTGCTCTGGTTGGCACAGCGCGCACCTCCATACAAACCGATTGCACTGGGTAAAGTGCTATTTAGCTATGGGGAACTACATTGCTCTGGGTAAAGCGCTGCTTAACTACGGGCAACTATATTGTGCTAGGTAAAGTGTTGCTTAACTACGGGTAACTATATTGCGCTAGGTAAGGCGTTGCTTAACTGCGGCAATTATATGTCAGGATCCTTTATAAATATACATTTTGTTCACTGATACATTGGCCATTTCAATGCTTTTTAGTAAAATGTTAATCATATATGTCAGGAATTACTTCATATACTAATTTAGAACATAAAATAGGAAGGTATGTGGGGGGACTCGAACCGTGAATGCCTCCTCTTTGTGCGAAGGCTCTACCTCTATGCTATTGCTATTTAGCGCAATTGGAATAAACATTCCATATTATGCTCTTCCATGTCGAGATTGCTAACTGCAGCTAAGCAATGGGCACACCCTCGCACACACACGCAAATATGGGCAGCTATATCAGGAATTAGAAAAAAAAATTAAAGTTTTACTTTTTATAAATGTGCTGGGGGTTTACAATGTCAGGGAGTGTGGTGTTGGGTATGTGGAAATTTGAGCGGACTCACTCTTGTGTGTTGACATTTTACATTTCAGACACTTGCAGGGGCGTGGACCTTTAGACTGCTCGGCAGTCAGACACGGCCCCTGCTTTCCTGCATGGTCCGTGTTAGACTTGGAGTGGAGTCAGCGTGCCCTCATGAATATTCATGGCATGCTGACATCATACCGTTCAACTGCAGTCTCCGAGTAAGACTTATTTAGTCTTACACGGAGGATTCAAGAATCCGGGGGATTGTCTTTTTACCTATGTCCTATATATTCTTTTACCTGGAGTGATTTATTAATTTCTTGTTATATTACTATGCTCAGCATACATGATGTAACCTGTTTTGTGTATTATGCTGGATGTACTGTATTTGTATAACTTGATGCCAGAGCTTTCCTCCCCAGGCCTCCGCTGAAAATAGACCTGGTCTAGTCGGAATTTCCCGGTTAGCAAATGTAAAATAAAATAAATAAATAGTGAATTTGAGAAATGTATACAAAGGAACGTATGTGTAAAGCTGATTTGGAAATTTCTATGGCTTGTACATGTTGGTACTAGACTGAGTCCCTATGTATATGGGATATATAAAGAAAGAAGGCAAATAAATTAAATGATTGAACAGGGCTCGGTCACCAACATAGAAAGATGTACATGTTGTGTGAGAAGTACATAAACTTTATATAAGATGATAATTCAGTAAAAGAATTGGCAGAAGAAATGCAGGGTAGTTATAGACAGCAAAACATGTTATAAAAGTGTAATACATCTCAAAGGTTGACAATGTCACAAGTAACATACATCCTAAAGATGAAGCCTGAGTATCCTGTTAAAGCTCTCATTCCTAAACAAGATTACCATGTTTTAACTCACATTTTTCTGTATTTATTAATATTGGCCATTTCTTTTTTTTACCTGGTAAGTCCTTTGAACTTACAATGTTATGTTTTCCATTGACCATGGACATCTGGACATCTATAAATGTTAAAGTATTCTATAGAGTTATAATGGCCTTTAATACATTAATTTTATAAAGAGCACCCCCAGGATTCAGCAAACATCTGTGCAAGAATCACTTATTTTTATACAGAAGGGACTGTTCCCATGCAGCACAGCAGTGTGCCATGCATATTCATGAGGGCATGCTGCTGTGCTGTAAAACAGACATGGTTCTGTGTACGAGTGCAGGGGGTGTGCCTGAGAGCAGTGCTCTCACAATACACATGCCCCTGCACACTAGAATTGCTGTACAGCAACTTAAACGAGTGAGAATGCTCTTAACACCCCCAACCTATCAGGGTAAGAAATCTGGACAAGGCCATAAGGGACAATCGTCCCTACAAAGCCAGAAAGTGGATAGAATAACAGGATTAGCATAAGCATAAATAGTCGGCAGGGTAAGAAGCACATAGCGCACACCTCCCAACCCATCAGAGTAAGGAATCTGGACAAAGCCATAAAGGACAATCATCCCTACAAAGCCAGAAATTTGGTAGAATAACAGATATGGTATTAGCATGGATATTCTGAAGTGTACAAAGTAAAAAATGCAACAAATATTTTTTTTTTCACATATGCATTAAAGTTTAAGCATAGCTGTGCGGGTGTGCCTGTTGCTTAGCTACGCTTAGCCCAACTAAAATAGCAGGATAAGCTAAAAAACAATAGACAGCAAGCATAAGCATAAGTGCAATAGTGTAGCAGTTAGAGTGTATACCTTACATGTAGTCATTCACGGTTTGAGTCTCATCAAAACCATTTCCATTTTGTATGTGTAAACATTACAATTTTAATGTATTTGTATATGTATGTAGGACGTAACGTATTTTTCTCAACCAGAGTAGTGTATTAGGCCCAGATGTGAGGTGTCAATGTAATAAAGTAGTGAAATGCCCATATAAACACATGTTCCCCATACAGTATAGTCACACAAGAATAAATGTAGTCACAGCACATTGGGGGATGTCAGGGAAGGTAAATAAATCTATATTATGTAATGAATGATGACTCAATCCCATGCAGGTGGTAGTCCAATAAAATAAAACATAAGCAATGCTAAGCATTGCACAGCTATGTTGACCGGGTGTAAGCATTGTGTACATATGAATATTAAGCAATGAGTAGCCCATCTAAGTGGATTTGCCCTTTGGTAAGCAATGCTAAACCTGCCCCTTTAAGCACTGCCAACCTTAGCTAAGCAGGTTTGCCTGTAGCGTAGCTTAGCTCAGCGTATTCAAAACTGTCCAATCATGGCAAACGGTGGGAAATTGGCCATATTTAAACCCCGCAGGTGGGAATACAGCTCATAACTGGTTGCAGCTCCCCACAGTAGGTAGTACGGCAAGTGTCAGAGAGGGCATGTGCTTTCGGGCACAGCGCTGGGTCATACCAGAGTCCAAGATCATGGTAGGACTTCTGGTAAAGAAACATGACGTGAGACTGCTGCAGGACCAGTACCAGGGTTCCCAATGCAAAGCAAAAGCCTGGGAAAGTCTCATTCATGATCTCACCAGTGCCCCTGTTATCCTTCAGACTGGTAATCATGTCTGGCACCAATATGCCGACTTGAAACGGAGGAATAGGGGAGCTCTTGGAACAGTGAAGAAGCAAGAGAGAGGGAAGATGTCTCAGCAGTGTGTAAGCATTCATAGCAAAAACTGTTTACCAAAGTCCAGCCTGTGTATGTGATGGATAGGTATGCCTAAATGTTTCTCTATTTTCATTACAGCTCCAGCTGAGCGGGCTATGAATCAGGAAGCCCATGTCAGTAGACTGCAAATGCTGAGTTGTGAGGCTGGTGAGTAACAATCCTGCTTGTAGTAGTCATACCAAGTAAATATAAAGGAGTAAAATGTCACCTGGCAGTATAAAAAATGTGTATGGTTTCTACTGAATAAGCCAGACAGTATGACAGTAATAGGTCATATTTAAATAAAAGTGTAACTGCCTGGCAATAAAGTTCTAAATCCTGGACTGGTTGTGTTTACTCTGGTATTGTATGACATGAAATGCTGCATTCACCAAGATCTGATATTTGAATAGTAATGTTGTGTTAAACACTGTTTCCCACACTGTGCTATATAAAAATATGTCTAGAATGTCTGTAAAAGAATGTTGTAATTACAAGGTCAGATTGTACAACCAAGAGAGACTTAGACAGAAAACAATGACAGAACAAAACAACAGTTTCTCAAAAGCTCACTCTGATGCTATGCAGATTGTTGTATTTTTAGCAGACACAGCCATGGTTTGAATCCCAGGAGTGGTAGTAAGTGTGCATAATTTCAACTAGGATTTTGTGAATATGTGTACAAACAGTCAGGTAGTGTTTACAAACATTCCCCCCACAGGTCTTCCAGGTAAGAGAAGTAGAAATTTGCTATAAGACAGTTGAACTATGCACTGTGTACAAACATACCACTGGCCAAACCAGGCTATAGGGCATTGTAATAATACCTGTAGAGTAATTATTAGAGCAATGATCATTAAAGTTGTGAGTACTGCAAGGATATACAAGTTGTTAATAGAAATCCCCCCCCCCAACCATATCTGCAACAATAATCTAAACACACAAATCAATGGGTATGTTTTACACCATACCCACTGATGGGACATTTGTCCTATTGTTCAACAAATACTGAAATGTGTTCTATGAATAATCTATGTTGAAATACTATCATTGGTGGCCTGTTGCTATCAATGTAACCTACATGCTGTTGTAATGGCCACTGTGGTTCCATATATGCATGTGTTCTGTTTGCTATGCAGCTGTCCCAAATCTGTTGTTTTGGGTTAATGGGAATATCTATGTATGCTGTTATAACTAATCCTGGATTGTGTTGACTATTACTAACCCACATATGTTCTAAAACTGCAACACCATAGCACGTTTGGGAAGGCCGGTCCCAACGGACCTACCTCTCCGACCTCACCTGGCCATGGCACTGGGCCCCAACACATCTAGGACCCACCCCAGGACCTCCTCGTTGGCTAGTCCTGCAACACCTTCAGGAGGAACCACTTCAGGGGATGGGGCTCATCCCCCCTGGGAGTGGATGCTGACAGGATACTGTCAGCCAAAGCCAGGTCCGGGGATTGTTGCATAATGAGCTCTGAAAGGAGTTTGGAGATCTGCTACACCAACTTGATGGCCCTGTGGTGCAATTAGAGGGTCAGTCTGCCCCTTCTGCTCAGCCCCCAGCACAGCCACCTTCAGGGCCGTAAAGGTGCAGTGGTGACTGCCCATGGGTGGGGACCTCAGTCCCTCTGTTTCCATTTCGGGGCTCATGGGCTTCTGATTTTCACACACCCCTCCCTTTCCAAGATGTTTACCCCCCACATGTGTCATATACCACCCCTGTATGCTGTCTTGTCTGTATTCCTACCCAACCTACCTCCCCAAATATACCTAGTATCCTTCCCCAACGTCCCACTCTCACTTTAAAAAATGTTGCCCCATACATAGCTGTCCATTCAGCACATGTGTTCACTGGACACATGTAATCTGGTCTAATTGGCTTCACAACACATTATTGTTGTCCTCACCCCTCTCTCAGGGGTTTGAGTGTCCAAATATACCTCCAAATTCAGTATATATGCACAGCTGTTGCTGTGGAAGAAATGGACAGCTATGGGCCTTCCCTACAGCTGACCTGCACATGCCTAGCTACTTTCCCTATTGTCTTTCCCTCTGCATGCCCCCTTTTTCACCACTTTCCTATCACCCCTTTTTTTCTTTTCTTTTAAAGAAATTAGCACGGGGTAAGCAGGAGTAAGCACTTTTAAGCAGTAGTAAATGGGATTAAGTCTGTTAGCTCGGCTTTAAGCAATGCCTACACAGATTAAGCAATTTTAAGACTAACGGTCTGTAAGTATATTTAACCAGAAGTTAACATTGCTTACAGCCGCACAAACCCACTTGCAACTGCTTAAAAGTGCCTTAATCACTCTGTATCCAACAGCACTTGTTCTGCCCAGCAACAAAATAAACAGCCTTTGCAAATCTTGAACCCGGGACCTTGCACACTATAACCTGAGCATTTTACCACTACACCATCTGAGTTATACAAGTGACTGCTGTTTTTTTCAAATATATCATGCAGCACAGTCATTCAACAGTAGGGAAATGTATTTATATATATATATATATATATGTATATATATATATATATATATATATATATATATATATATATATATATATAGACATCTCTCTCTCTCTCTCTCTCTATATATATATATATATATATATATATATATATATGCATATTATATATATATATATATATATATATATATATATATATATATATATATATATATATATATATATATATATATATATATATATATATATATATATATATATATATATATATATATATAGTGCATTAGGACACTGGATGCACACTCTGAACCTCTCACTGCAGCAGATCTGACCAAAGGCTGTGTAAATGGGCGTGAAGGGGCCCTACCTAGTGTCCTCTTGTAATTATTGCCCTTATCTCTTCCTCCACAGCTGAACTGTTCTGCCTTTACACAAATAATATGGCCTGCCACATCCTAGAACCAGGGTCTTATAAACTATGATCAAAGCAATGTACCATTACACCATCTGAGACTTACAAAATAGTGATGACATCCCAAACATATCGGTTAGTACAGTCATCCAACAGCAGGGAAAGGAGTCTGTAGAATCATTCAGGTCGTCTATATATGTATGGAGATGCATATATGTGGACAAATATATACATGATATATATAGCTATATATATATATATATATATATATATATATATATATAAGATATATATATATACATCTATATATATATATATATATATATATATATATATATATATATATATATAAGATATATATATATAAGATATATATATATATATAGATATATATATATATATATGGAGAGAGAGAGAGGGAGAGAGAGATACATCCACATTCATATCCACATATATGCATACATGCATATATAGAAATTAATATAGGTTAATAAATACATACATATATATATATATATATATATATATATATATATATATATATATATTACATAAATATACAAAAATATATGACAGCTACAAAGACATACAATCAGGGTCATGCTGCTGCATACTGGAATTCTACATCTGGAAACTCACTCACTGGAAGTATTCCTTAAAATGGGGAACAATGACATATGTGCTGTAACAGAGACCTGGATAAAGGCAGCAGGAAGCACCCCTGCAGTACCATCCTATAATTAATTCCACAGCGTTTAGCTGCAGAACATGGACTGAAGCTCCAAAGGTGGTGGTACTTTTATATTCATAAATAATGCACATACCTCCAGAGTGGTAGACCAACATTATGCATTACAGATCCTGCAGGCGTTGCTGACATTGGTTAAGACAGTGGTTCAGGTTCTAGCCTGCAATAGGTCCCCATACATGTCCCAAGACTCACACTCCATGTCCATAAACACCCTGGAGAATATGAGTGTCCAACCTAATGCTATCATACTGTTTGACTTCAACCACCCTACCATTAACTGGGAAAGCTACTCATGTACCGATGCACATGCTCATCACATTGACCTGCTCCTTCCTAACATCGGGCAACTGTTGCTCTACACCAACAGTCAACTCCTCCCTTGTTATATCAGAACACAAAATAATCACCTTTGGAAATCCAAAGCCATCTTATCCCCACTACACAGGTTACTACCATGAAATGCCTTTCCAAAGCTAACTATGGTCTCATAAAAGCAGAGGTGGCTAACCTCACATCAGCCATGCAAATGGAGACTAGTTGCATGACAGCTGAATCAAACAACAATGCACTATGAACATGCACACAAATGCATGGATACTGCCTTACCCAATACAACCAGGACCCTCACCTCCAAAAAAAGGAAGCTGATCTGGCGGTCCTCTGACATAAAGAAACTGTACAACAGAAGGAGGGAACTGATATGGAATAAGGTGAAGTCCCATGACAGGAAATAAACCCTTAGCCTCAGTGGATACTTGAGATCCCTCATCAAATACTACAAAGTTAGCTGTGAGAACAGACTTGGAGCACATAGTAAAGGTAACCACAAGGCCTCATACAGTTATGTAAAAAATGTGCATGGCAATACCAAGAATTGTTCTGAGCTACTAGACAATGGTACCTCCCAGACTGAACTAACAAATAATGCCAATGTACTGCCTGGTATCTTGAGTTCAAACAGTACCCCTCATCCCCCCCAAGGGACCAATCACAGTATCAGTACACCAACAGGCAATACGTATTACTGTAGCACAGGTTACAACAACACTGTCCAAGGTCAAGAATACAGCCTCTGTGGGACCTGAGAATATCCCTGGCTGTGTTCTACATGAACTACAGATTGACCTGGCACCTTACCTGTGTGCTCTGTTCAAGCACAGCCTCACCTCAGGCTTTGTCCCTATTGAATTGTCCACAAACGAGGTGTAACTACAGACCCTGGGAAATACTGCCCCAACTGCCTGACAAGTCTGCTATGTGAAGCTATGGAATGTATCATCATGCACCTAATAAACAGGGATATGGGAATCTGCAGACTCAGGAACCCACACAGTTTTCCTTTGTGAAGGGTAGGTCATGCCTGCTTATTCAACCTGGTCAACCTCTTGCTGTCAGTCAGCTGAATTGTGGATGATGGCAAGGTGACACATACAGCCTACAATGATCTGGTCAAAGCCGTCGATAGCATTCCCCACTCACTAAGCTCGGCATCAACCCCTATATCAATAGGTGGGAACAGAGGCACAAACACAGGGGTAGACTGGACATACCACTGTCATACATTGAGACAGTTGCAGATGTCACTGGGTTTTTTGTAACATCCTGTATGAGGAATATGACATTGGTAATGCCAATAGATGTGAGTATTTACTGACTGGATTCCCCAAAGTCCACAATTGATTTAACAAGGACACCAACTGTCTGGTGAACACACAACACATGTAAGGCAGACATGTGGCCAGTCTGTGGACAGCGTGCTAATGGAGAGGTATGTCAGAGTCATGTCACTGTGAATTGTGACATCACACACTAAATGCATGTCCACACAAACCCTGTCACTCTATCAATGTGGTAATAATGGCCACACAGATAAAAAAACGCACTCTCCAAAACTAAGAATACAGCATCCATGGGACCAGATGACATCTCGGGCTGTGTATTACATGAACTACAAAATGAACTGGCACCTCACCTAAGTGTCATGTTTAATCATAGCCTCACCTCAGGCTTCATGCCCACTGAGTGGCGCACAGCTACAGTTATCCCACTCCACCTTGGATCCTGGGAACT
>NC_056730.1:694634-717134 GCF_019279795.1 Protopterus annectens | reverse complement strand
AGTGGGAGATATCACAGACATACCTCTCAACTGTACAGATGCTCAAAGAATGTCCACATTTTACAGTCGTGTATTTTTGTCTGTTCCTCTTGAAATCTGTACTTTACTGGCAAATAGCTGAGGATTGAAGTCACCAGGTAATGACAGACACTTCAGTTTAAGACTTCACATCCTTAAGAATATTCACTGTAATGCTAAATGTATCATTCTACGAACTTCCTATGTTTGTAACAGGTATATTTGAAGTCTGACCCTATTTATCCCCCCATCATTTTAGGCATTGTCCAGGGGTGATGCTCTGAGAGATTGTGAGGTGGGATCACAGCTCAGGAGCCTGACTCACCTGGGAAAGGGTAGCTCATATATGATAACCACAGGGGTGTCTGCCAAACAGTTGTGACTGTGTCACTGCTAGACCAGTTAATGGGATGTTTTCCATACCCATGTTGCCTGTGATTATGAATATGACATGTTTGCCTTATAAAGCTAAGTCACCTATAGAGGGCATGTGCATAGTAGAGTACTGTTGCAGACATGTGTATTGAGCTGCATGTGATATATTGACTTAAGAACACTCAACTGTACAGTGTTCTGCTGGACAATAAGCACATTTGTGACTGATATCTGTAGTCACATATACCTGTGTTATGTCAGCCAAACCATTGGCAGGTCTGTGAGCAATGCCATTGTAACATAATAGCCTACGTATGACTTTTGGACATCTTCCAGATTATCACAGTGATGTCAAACCCTACTGTGCAATCACCATACTAATGTATGGTGCAGCTATATTAATCCAGTATCAGTACTGATGTCCCTTTTGACACTCATTTGTGCGTGCCATTGTCCAGATGTACTGCTGTAACAGGCTAAAAAGTATGATTGAGCAGCAAAATGTAAATACAGTATGCCATACTAACATAGAACAGAAATGTATAGCAGGTATCCCCTGAGCACATGTATGCATGCATATATTCAGCTGGAAGGCACAAAACTAATCACATGCATTTCAAGCAGTCAGGTAATAGATTGTGCATGTTGCACATGTGTGTTATATCAGTGTCAGTGCATACAGCAGACATATATGTGTACAGCTACTGGTGGTTGCATGGCCCTGCCACTGATGTAGGTACTGGAGTAGGCATGATTATCAGGTATTACTCAGAGAATTGTCCACCTGTGTTATGACCCTCTGTCCATGCCTACCACTACCAGCTATATCAACACCTATATACAATGGCTATGACAAGTGTACACACCCCTGTTGGAATGCCAGGTTTGTGTGCTGTATGATAATCAAACCACAGATGTTAATTTCATAAGGTTTCTCATCTTGAATGTGACCCCTAACCTGTCCAATGCATTGCAATACAATCAAAGGTGTTTCTAGGAAGGTGAGCAATTATTGCCAAGTGTAGATGTGCCATGATGTTAGAGTCCAGACCTGAATGCTGTAACCATCTCAAGAGGTGCATACACAGGTTTAAGGGTGTGCACACTCATTCAACTGGCGTATTGTACTGAGTATTATTTCCATATGTTTTCACAGACCAGATTGTTATTTTTTTAATTGAACTGTATGGGCTATAGGTCACATTACAGGTGGGAATTGTTATGAAATGAGTTATTATGATGTCATGTTCCAATTGCACAAATACAAGGTAGTGTATCACGGGTCTGTGCCCTTTATATCCACTGTAGCTATATGGACACAGCAGTACCTGACCTGTATATCCAGCCTCCACCAAGGTAGAGTAATCCCCTTTGGTGGACAGCGGCAATACACAAACCACATAATAGGTTGCTACATTGACTGTACAGGGACAAATAGGTGCAGCAAGTCCACCTATATCTGAGCAAGCGGGTAAGTTCACAGGTGACATCCTGTAAGGCTGGCTGACTATGACTATGAATCGGACATATCCACACCACCAAGGACAATTGCAACCGTGTCTCCACATATGTTGTACATTTCAGATGAAACAACACAATTCACCCTGTACCAGGAGTAAAGAACACCTCATACACACATGCCATGGATATAGGCAACCTGCATCACACAGGTTAGGTGGGAACATTGCCACCATGTCCACCCTAGTTGTACATAGAGATATGCACATCAACCACACTCCCCCCACAGAAATGGTGAGCATGTACATATTGCCTACTGATGGCAACAACAGCATATCTCCACGGGGTGTAATAACATCACTGTCTGCTCCTACATGAACTCAGGCATGTGCTCAGAGCTCCATCACACAACACAGTCAAATTCAGACCTGCCACGATACACACACCCTCCAAATGGAAGATGACCACTGTCAACCCTCTACACATAAATAAATGGAGGATAGAAGATTATGCAATCAAGTGTCCAGCATTGGCGGGGGTAAGATAGCTCAGTGACAGGCGTGTAATGCAAGTTACTATAGTCATGATAGCAAAGAGGTTTCCAGTGTTGTGTGGATTATTTGCAAGTAGTATACACTGTTGATGTGCATTTTGACAACAGTATGAGGTCCTGTGACCTTTTCCTGTTTATGTCTTCCAGGTAACATGCAGAGTGCTCGCCTACCAGCGTTCTCTGTTGGGGAAACAGACATCATCGCCCAATATGTGATTGGACATTATGCCCTGTCATGTGGACAGAGAGCAGAAGATGTGCGGGAGAGGACTGCTCTGTGGAACAGTGTGGTCTACAAGGTAAATGATGGCGGCCTGCACAGCAGAACTTACGTGCATGTGCAGCATCAGGCCACTGACCTCAAATGCCATACCCATCAATGGGCTGCTGCTGTAGCAAGGGACCAGCTAGATACAGGTGGTGGTGCAGCCATCCAGTCCCCACTGACACCCACCGAGGACCTCCTCACCACACTTGGGCCACATGCCAAATGCACAGGCCATGACACTGAGGGAAGCATTCTGGAGGTGGGTTGCACACACACACACACACACACACACACACACACACACACACACACACACACACACACACACACACACACACACACACTGGATGAGCAGCATGCAGGTAAGGACCCAGTGGGGATTAGTACACTAAAGTATAGACATACATGTATCTGTATTGTATCTACATGCATTTGTCAGGTCTGATTGCAGTTGTGGATGGGGTTTTCTAATGCACAGAGGTGCACATCTATGGTGAGGACAGGACATTGTGTATTACTGCAGTTACTACTGTAGATGTGCAGCCATGCTGCATCCATCCTATACCAAGGCCACATGTGCGTCTGCTAACAATAACTCCCTCTCATAACTACCTAGGACCCTCTGGTCTGCATATGGGACAGCAGCCTGAAGCTGGTGGGTATTACATTGTTCTGTTGTTGCCTGGCAATACCCCAGGCATGTGAAGCACATGCAATTTACCATGCACACAATCATCAGTAATAGCTATATTGCTTTATGTAATAGCGATATTGGTTGTTGTGCATGTTCACTTGTGCTGGGATCAACTGTATTGCATCACAGTGTTCACCATGGGGCCTATCTGATGTGAATTCAACATTCCTGTAGCATAACTCATAACTTGTCAGTGCCAAGACATCTGGACAGAGGCCAGCAAATTGTGCTGGACAAACATCCTAAGGTAAGGTCATTCGTGACACATTACTGGTATACAGTGGATATAAATTGTGTACACACCCCTCTTAAGATGCAAGATGTTCCTGTTACATACTAATTAGGACCACAATATGACAGCCCACACCTCTTCCAGCCTTTAATGTGACCTATAACAGGTACAGTTCACTTGTAAAACCAAGCATCTGTACTCATGTATTGTACCTACAAGGCTGACCACGTGTGAGGGAGGCAGACGTCCTATCAGCATGATGTTTCAGTCATGTATGATTCCTCATGCTGCCATATGTGTCACTACACTCACTGTGGCCTTTTTGGCTATAATATCACATACATGGGCATTGTTAAGGCACACAGACCACTTCCGACCACATATAGGTTTCAAACATATGGATATTCCAGACACATCTGTACAGAGGACTGCACAATGGTTTAACCTGCTGCATGTGAGGCAGATGCTGTCACCACACTATATAAAGTAATGGCAGTGGGAGGTGGTCACCAGCCATGTATGGTATACACATCAAAATGGTATAAGCCACACATGATATGATCTTCACACACACAAACAGTTGCCAGCATTAGGATTAGAACTCATGCCTATCCACATATTCCTACTATAGTGCTACGCAGTTATCAGACTCGCCACAGAGCTTATACATGCCCACTTCTTCCATAGGTACTTCTAAGGTGGAGGGCATCAGCAGGTCTACTAAACTGGAGTGAAGTGAAGTGTAAAGAGTAGTACACAGGTCAAAAATGGTATGAGCCAGACAGTACATGATTCACACACACATGCACACACTTGCCAGTATTGGGATTAAAACTCCTGCCTATCTATATATGTCTACTATAGTGTTAAGCAATTACCACATGCACTACAGAGCTTACTAAACTTCCACATGGCCAAAGCTGCTGATAACTGGACAGCTGTGGTAAAGTATTACAGGTGGCAGACAGTCTGCCTTCTGTTCCATCCATACATCATGCTAGTTCTTTCTGTCATGCAATTCAACTAGCATTATAGCTTGGCACTTCACCAGGTTATTATATCATGACATGTGGCACACCTGTGAGCAGTCAGCAGTACTCGTTCATCACAGATGTCACCCCAGTACTTGCTAGTTATGTCTACCCCCTCCTGTCATGTTTGCAGGGCGGTTATCTGTGCTTTTACCCATTGACCTGGTGCACATGTCTATTTGGGGGCACAGTTGCAACTGCCAGATGTACACAGACAGCCCTCCCCTCTAAACTCCAAACACTCAGACTTGTTAGGGGTATCCATTTATAATTCTCCACTTCAGCTTATAAACAAAAAACACACACTTGAGCCAGAATAAGTTGAGCACTTTCATCCCGTTTATTATAGAACTTCTTCAGAACAATAAAGTAATACACCTCATTTCCTTTTATACAATCACTCTTCTGACATCATTTCCTAAATTACTATCCTTAAAAGGACATACATATTTAACACTGTAACCATTCATAAAACTTTCTATCACACTTTTCAATAATAATAAACAGTAAGAAAGTCCCTAAAAATACACAAAGAAATATGTACAAAAAATACATTTGTTATGAAACCATACATATGTCATAAAAAGCTTAACCATACTAAGCAATCTTAATTATTAATCGACAGTTAATATAATTTCAATAACCTTTGACAGAAATCTTGTCATTAATGCCCAGTGCTACATCAGCTCTTAAAAAAAATTGCCATTTAAGTTCTATTTTTTCTAAAAAATCCTTTTTCTTTATGAAAGTTAAAGCATTCAACGGGCAAGTGATTAGACTGAGTAGAATTGTCAGTGATGACCATCAATTTATAACAGAATTGGATATACTTAAACAGCTGTTTATTGATAGAGGGTATTCTAGTGAAACCCTTGAAGAAGTCATACATTATGTTAAAAGTAATAGGGACCAAAGATTTTCACCTATTTTGAGAGTAGGATTTCAGGAGAAGAATATTGAACAAAGTGTTGACAAAAATGAGTGTTTAAAATATGCATTCCCGGTGCCTATGAGTATAGATGGGCCAAATATTAAAAAGTTGATTGAGGAGAATTGGAAGATTATTTTGGGCAATGAAGAACTGACTAAATTATTGAAACTAAACCAAATTTTATTAATACAAAGACAAGAAATTTAAAGGAAATGTTGGAAGGGGGCTCAAGTATGAAGCTCAAAACAGAGTTGCGACCCATTTGGGGACATTTCCCTGTACAAATTGTAGTCAGTGCAGATTTATGATGGGGGTGCACAGTCATCATTTCAAACATTTAAATTATACCTTAACAGATAAAGAAAGATATGATTGTCAAAGTGAAGGGTTAGTGTACCTTGCAGTGTGCTCAAATTGTGAAAACTTTTATATATGTAAGATCATTAGAAAGGTTAAAACACAGAGTCAGAGAGCATGTTTTAACTATAAAGAAAAAGGATATGAGTAACGCTTTAGCAAAGCATTCTGTAAATTGTGAAAATTTTAGAAAGTTTAATATTTTTTTGTAGTTGAAAAAGTGAATACCGATAAATTTGTGGGGTCCTTTAATAATTTTTTAGAAAAAATAGAACTTAAATGGCAAATTTTTTTAAGAGCTAATGTAGCACCGGGCATTAATGACAAGATTTCTGTCAAAGGTTATTTAAATTATATTAACTTTTGATTAATCATTAATATTGCTTCATATGGTTAAGCTTTTTATGACATATATATGGTTTCATAACAAATGTATTTTTTGTACATATTTCTTTGTGTATTTTATAGGGACTGTCTTACTGTTTATTATTATTGGAAAGTGTGATAGAAAGTTTTATGAATGGTTACAGTGTTAAATATGTATGTCCTTTTAAGGATTAGTAATTTAGAAAATAATGTCAGAAGAGTGATTGTATAAAAGGAAATGATGTGTATTACTTTATTGTTCTGAAGAAGTTCTGTAATAAACGGGAAGAAAGTGCTCAATTTAATCTAGCTCCAGTGTGTGTTTTTTGGTTATCCATATATCACCCAATGTGGACATATGCAATCTCCAGCAAAGAATGGACTAGCAGGTCAAGATTATAAGATCAACACCTGCACCACACCATGTGGAACACGTAGCTCACAATGACACCCACTTTGACAGCCATGACATACAGTGAAAAGCCACCCACCCACCTTCCCAGGGGCACTCAATGGACATCTATCCAAACAGCGCAGACCAGTAAGATGGACACCCACTCAGACACCGCAACATGGCACATGCCAAGGGACACATATTTAACCTACACAGTGTGCCCTCAACCTAAGCCTCTAAGGCTAACCACCTTGCACAATACAGTGATCATGGGTAACTCAATACTGACGCACATACATCTCACTCACTCGGTTGAATATGGAGCAGGTAACAGCCAAATATCTATCACATGCCAGCATCCAACACATGACACAGCCAGTCATGGCACACCACAACAACTACGAGTATCACTCTGTATCCATGTGGGTGTGACTGACCTGGGACACACCTCCCTGCCAGCATCCAACACATGACACAGCCAGTCATGGCACTCCACAACAACTATGAGTATCATTCTGTATCCATGTGGGTGTGATTGACCTGGGACACACCTGCCTGCCAGCATCCAACACATGACACAGCCAGTCATGGCACTCCACAACAACTATGAGAATCACTCTGTATCAATGTGGGTGTGATTGACTTGGGACACACCTCCCTGGACTACATGACAAGAGACATGGTTGAACTCTCTGATTATCTGGTCCAGACAGGTGTGACAGTAGCCCTGAGTAGTATACTGCCATCACCCAAAATGATGCTGTGGTACTATCAACAGATGGTTGACTGCAACATTGACTTACGTGTTATGTATCATTCTCAGGGGAACCAGGGCCTCTCTGCTTGTGATGGCATGATTGCCAGAACCAAATGACTTGCCACGGATGTCCTACATCTGCCACTCCTGGGTTGCCAAGTACTTGTACTTGTCTTGCTACCCCTATGGTGCCTTATTAGGCAGTTTTTCTAACATTATTACCACAATAGCAGCTACACATGTATGCAATCTGAGGGTCATGCTGCTCAACAGTGGACATCTAACTGTCAGGATGCAGTCACTCAAAGCAGTTGTTGGAGTGGAGGACACATGTCTGCTGTAATGGATAGGTGGTTCACAGCAGCAGACAGCAGACCTGCAGTATCAGGTTATGACACATTCCACAGCTGTCAGCCCCAAAACATGGACCACACCACACCTTCACAGGTGGTGTTGTCTCCATATTCATTATGGATAGGAACACCTCCAGACTAGCATCCCATCATAATGCATTGGAGATGCTTCTGGTACAACTGCCTTGGGGTAATGGTGCTATCCAGACCATAGCCTGCTATGTCCCTAGATTGTCAATGTACATTTCTCAACACCCTGCTATCTCTGATGGTCCAATGCAACACTGACATAGTACGAGTTTTCAACTATCCCTCCATCACTTGGGGAATGTAGTCAGTCACCAGTACAGTGGCCCAACACTTCTGCGATTCATCATTTCCATTGCCCTAGACCAGCTCATGCTGACTCCTGGTAGGGGATGCAATAACCTTGACCTGTGTTGACCACTTAAATATGGGACCGTTGCATATACCCATATGTCAATCCTGCATGGTGAGATTCACACAGGCTGTAATCAACATGGAACTCAACATGTCAGCCACACCCCCAACAAAGATAGCCACCTGCCAAAACACTCCAAAGCTGACTTTGCAGCCATGACAACAGGGGTGGATGTCTTCACTGCACCCATGGCAATGGGGTGTAGCTGCACGGCAGTGGAATCATACACATAAGCACTCTACAAACAGGTACATGAATGCATGGTACTAGCCAGAGCCAACAGAACCCAGACACTGTCCTCCAAATACTGGGAGACAATGTGATGTTCCCCTGCCATTACTGAAATGTGCATCAGAAGGAGGACACTGTTACAGGGGAAAGGCGGTGTCCAATGACTGCTGAACTCCCTTATTAGCCTCAAACACAACTTTGGATCCGTCATGGAGTCCCCAACAGGCATCTATGGCAGCAGAGATGCAGAAGACCCTGACGGCAGTCACAACAGCCTTGATAGTTACATGAACAACCTCCACAGCATTAAACACAAGTGTTGTGAGTTATTGCACAAAGCTAATACCTATCCTGAGATAACAGATATTGGCCATAGTCTTGGCAAAACATTCAGTGCCAGCTTTACCCCTCTCTCCCCCCACAAGTGAAGTGCTGAGTGAATGTGTTCTCACATGCTGTATCCCATTTCCATTCTAGGTGTCTGTGTGTCACCAGGATGTGGCCCTGCAGCAAGGCCACAGGGTATGGCAGTGTGGTGACACATCCACCATGTCATAGGCAGGGTACAGTATGTGCACAGTAATTCCCAGTCTGTGACACAGTGACTGCATATGCCTCACAGATTATAGAGCTGACGGTTGTACATAGGTACATGTTGATGTACAACATCTGTTGTAGAATGGAGAATGGTACATGTTCTGGTTTGGACAAACCTCCAGTTGCTAATGACCACAGCCACAGGGGATATTCATCAACCAAACACACTGGGATTACTATTTACACACACACACACACACACACACACACACACACACACACACACACACACACACACACACACACACACACATTTTCCAGCACTGAGATCCATAGGTTCCTTGCTTCATAGGTGTGTAGTAGGTGAATGGGCCAGAAGGGTCTACAAGACTAGCCCAAGGGAATACCTTGGCATCAGGCCACATGACAATAGTCTCCAGTGTAGCTCAGGAGTATAGTCACTGGCGTGGTCTCCAGGGGTGGGTACTGTATTCCCCATCCACTCATCCAAGTTTCTATATTGAGTGTGTGCATCCATTCCAGGGAGGG
This sequence comes from Protopterus annectens, assembly GCF_019279795.1. Taxonomy (NCBI): domain Eukaryota; kingdom Metazoa; phylum Chordata; order Ceratodontiformes; family Protopteridae; genus Protopterus; species Protopterus annectens. The sequence goes on along the minus strand of NC_056730.1, from coordinate 707,588 downwards.
TTGGACTCCAGTTCAGGGTTTTGTGTGCTACAGCCACACCTAGCAAACTATTTTTGTAGGATATCGATAGTTTGCCAATATGGAGACACAATGGGCCTAACATACAGGGGATACTGTAACTATTGCTGTCTGTGCTGCTTGTGTGACATCTGAAGGGTCTACAAGGCTAGCCCAAGGGAATACCTTGGCATCAGGCCACATGACAATAGTCTCCAATGTAGCTCAGGAGTATAGTCACTGGCGTGGTCTCCCAGTGACAGTGACAGAAACCTGGTTCAGGGCTCCAGAGAGCACCCCAGCACTACCAGGCTATACCTCGTATCATGCTTTTCAGCCCCAAAACCCAGACCGAACCACAAAAGGAGGGGGAGTTTCCATATTTATCAAGGATATCCACACCTCCAGGTTAGTGGCATTGCACAAAGTATCAGAGACCATCCATGTGCAACTAACAGTGGGCAAGACTGCTTTTCAGTTTATAGCATCCTACAGACCACCCTCTCAAAGTCAGGAATCCCATTCGGCTTTCCTGAAAACATTGGAGAACATGAAGATCTCTCCGAACACCATTATATTGGGTGACTTCAACTACCCAAACATTGACTGGGAGCACTACTCAAGCCCCAGCACCTTAGCCCAAAGATTCCTGGAAATTATAAACTCAAATGCTATGGAACAACTAGTCACCACTCCCACAAGAGGGGACAACATACTAGATCTGATCATTACAAACATGGGGACTCTATGCTCCACACCAGAAGTATATCCCTCATTGGTAAGATCAGACCATAAATTAATTTCACTGGATGTCCACATCCCGACCCCACCCCCAGCCCAGAAAACCACAGTGAAAAACTTCTCAAAAGCGAACTTCTCTCTTCTCAAAACTGAAGTGGAATCCTTCAAGGCCCCAGGGCCAGTGGAAACTACAGCCCAAACTGCAGAATCCTAGATAAATGCATTCTACGGACATCTCCAGGAATGCATGGATCACGCTATCCCAAACAAAACCAAGACCCAATCATCCAAAGGCAGGCATCCAGTCTGGTGGACCCCTGCCATAAATAAACTGTACAACAGAAGGAGGAAGCTACTACATGATAGAGCAAAATCCCTAATAGGGAAGGCATCTCTGATCAGTACTAGCAAAAAATTACGATCCCTCATAAAATCCTCCAAGGCCAGCTTCGAGAGAAAATTGCACAGGATACCAAAGACAATCATAAGGCTTTTTTCAGTTATGTTAGAAACCTGGGATGCAAGTCCCAGACTTGTTCTGAGTTGATTCTAAACAACAAAAAATACACTGAACCCACAGACATCGCCAATATCCTGGCAGACAGGTTCAGTGCAAACTTCTCCACCCCCCCCCAAAGAGCAAGTATCTATCCCGGCAGAGGGCTGCCTCCCAAACATCTCAGATGCTCAGGTGAAGGCTGCCCTCCAAAGCAAAAAACACTGCTTCTATGGGACCAGATGGCGTCCCAGGTTGCATCCTACATGAACTACAAGAGGAACTAATCCCTCAAATAAACCAGCTATACAATCTCAGCCTCACTACAGGATATGTGCCCACAGAATGGTGTACAGCAACAGTGGTCCCACTCCACAAAGGTGGAGCCTCTATGGACCCTGGAAACTATTGCCCCATAAGCCTGACTAGCTTAGTCTGCAAGGCTATGGAGAGGATCATCATGGAGCTCATAAACAAAAACATTGGGGACCTACAGACACTAGATCCTACCCAGTTCGGCTTTGTCAAGGGCAGATCCTGCCTTTTGAACCTGGTTGACTTCTTTGAAACAGTCACCAAAGCCATAGATGAAGGGAAGGTAGTCCACACAGTCTATCTGGACCTTGCAAAGGCATTTGACACAATACCCCACTCGGGCATCATAGATAAGCTATCCAGCTTAAATATAAACCCCTATGTCACAAGATGGGTCGCAAACTGGCTCAAAGACAGAACCCACAGAGTGAGAGTTGCTGGAGCCATGTCAGACTCGAAACCGGTCACAAGTGGCGTCCCACAGAGTTCTGTCCTGGGACCACTCTTGTTTGGTAAATACTTTTCCGAGGTACAGGCAAATGTGGGAGGACTATGGCTCACCAAGTTCGCAGATGACTGCAAACTGGGCACCATAATCAACTCTCCAGCTGACACAAACATCCTTCAAAAAGGTCTCACAGAGACAGATAACTGGTGCCAGCACCATGGTTTAAAGCTAAATGTCAAAAAATGTATAGTCATACCCTTTGGCAAAAACAATGTGCCCACAAATTACCACATAGGCGGAAACCCATTAAGTACAGAGAAAGTTATTAGGGACCTGGGGACCCAAGTTGATAGCAACCTCTCCTTTGAAAACCACATTGCCAAAGTGGTTATAAAGACCTTCTACATAGCCCACCTCATCATGAAGGGTTTCACATCTAGATCAAGAGAGGTAATCGTGCCCCTTTATTCATCCCTCATCAGGCCCATCATAGAATACAATGCCCCTTTTGGGATGTACCTTACCCGACACCTGCAGCAATTAGAAAGACCCCAAAAGTATCTCACCAAGAGGATCAAGGGTCTCAAACAGATGCCATATGCTGCTCGGTTAAAAAACTCCAGCTCTACTCAGTTGCATACCGCCTACTTGAGGCGATCTATGCCTGACATACAAAGCTATGTCAAATCCAGAATTAATGGACATGCTCCACCTCAGTAAATCTAAATCCCTTAGAGCCACACGCTCGAGGGACTTGAACCTCAGCACAGAAATAAATAGAACTTGCTGGAGGAACAGGTTCATAACCCAGAGGCTCCCTTCACTCTGGAATAGAATTCCAGTTCATGTGAGGCAGAGCACCTCACTGAATCTCTTCAAGAAGAATCTCGATAAGTGGATGGGGGATCGTAGGTTTGTCCCAGGGATTACTCCCGTGTCACTATTAGACAGAGGCACAGTAAACTAAACCTTAAAAAGGGCACAGTATACTCAAATCAAGGGGTGGCGTAAGCCATACAGAATCGGGCTAGGCTTATAATTGCCCCAGGGCAGATAGCCTAGTATGAACCTATGAACCTATGAACCTATGTTTGGTTGTAGCATAGATATTCTGACATATGTACTGTTTTACACTATGAGGTGTCATGTCATCAACTATTGGCAGTTATCATTCTTTGCTCACAGTTATTTACCGGGAAATACAAGATGAATGAAGCTGAGACCAATATTCTGAGGCATGTACACCACACATTCTGGCACACACCTGCCATAGTGGAGGGGTAGCTGGTTCTGTGTAAATGGTCCAGCACCTTGTTAGTATGCTGGCTGGGGTTCTCCTCCTTGTGCTTTTCTCACCTTCAAGGCATAGCCATATCCTGCTGGGGCCATACCTCTCAGCTGTACAGATACACCCAGGTTATCCAGAGGCAGGACTCATATATCTGGTCAGTTTACCTTCACATTGTGGTTTACAAGCAGTTTTGTGGCTATTCATTCATGGGTTTGCAGTTGGGAGTAGTATGGACAGACATTAGAGTTTCAGACTTCACACACACTCCACGACATCCATGCTTCTACAGCCACCCCCTTTGTTATTCTCTCCTCCACGTAACATTATGTATGCAATATCTCAGAGGTATCCCTATAGTTGGGCCTTTATCCCTGTAGTATTTATTGCCTGATCCACAGTCCTTGCAGTAGGACACAGGGAGACATGCTACTGGCATTTGTCAACATGGCCTTGCATTTGTTTTCTGTTTAATGTTAGGTTGTTAGTTGGGACCCCCTGCCATTCCATAAATATGCACTATGGGTGAGGTATGGGCCTTTGCTAGAGGACTGTAGGCCATTTGAGGGTGGTGCAGGCCATCTGTTACTGCATTTCTACATAGAATTGTGGGAGGGGGTGCATATCTGCAGACTTTAACATTTGAAATTACTGTACAGGTATTTCGGATACTCTGTTGGCTTCCATTTCATATTGCATTGTGACCTATCATGCAGACAGGAGGCATATCAGTAGAGTACACATATTAAATCTTAATAGCATATATTTCAGTTTCAGAATTCTTACCCTTCAGAACTAGAATGCAACTGCCAGACCTGTTGTAGTATGTCTGTGTAGGTCTGGTGGGGGGGAGGGGTTGTTCACCATTGCCATCATTTGGGGGCCTTAGACCAGCCTTTCTTCATGGTTATCTATACCTGTCCTGTTGGGTGAGGCTGGTGGTGGATATGTGACCCTCATTGACATCCATGCGTGTGACCTATTGACATCCGCAGTTCTTTGGGCCATCACATGTACTGCAGTGGGGGATGTCACCTTATGTAGTGCTGCTTAATATGTTGACACCAGTATTTGCTATGAATTTCCTGTTCCATCTAGCTGTCTGCTGTTGTCGCATTCAGCCAACAATTCCCTTGCATGCTTGCATCCATATCATACTTACAAGTATGAAAACATAGTACTCCATTCAGTAATTAATAGGAAGAGTGACTTGCCTTGTTGCTGGGCCAATATTGAGGACAGTGCTGGAGGGCTAACTATGTTGGATGCACATAGTACACTCTTTGTACATGGTAAAGCTCAGATAGTGTCATGTTTAGCATCCCTTTTATTGTCTGTGCGAGTCAGAGAGAGGTATCAGTCCTTGGGTCCCTCAGTGACAGTGTGTGTGCTATGCATTGCCTCTTTGCCAAGGCCTGGGCATACTATGCATGCATCCTTCTGCCTAAAGGGGCAACCTCAGGATGTTCCTCCTCCGAGTCCCTCTGTGCCTGTGCTGGCCTTGGCAATGGTGGGGGGCTGTGTGGCCCTGCCCCGTGCTGTTCCTGCTGCAGCTGTTTTCACAGGATTATATTGTGTAGCATGGCACATACTATGAACATCTGTGTACATGTAGCTGGAGTGCACAGCAAGGCTCCGCTGGATATGTCAAGGCAGCGGAATCATGACTTGAGCATCCCAAACACATGCTCTACAATGATCTTGGTTTGTGCATGTGCCTCATTATGGTGTTCTTGTTCAGGTGTGTGTGCATTTCTGATGGGTGTCATCAGCCATGGCTCCAGTGCATAGCCAGCATCCCCCATTAGATGGCCATATGGGATGCCCCCCGGCAAACGCCTGATACAGCTTTGAGCAATACCAGATGTGGGAGTCATGATAGCTTCCAGGGCTGCTAGCACACACATTCATGATAATGCCCTGGGCATGACACTTGAACTGGTAGTTGATGGAGGGGAAGCCCTTGTGGTTTATGTAGACCCTGCCCCACTCACCGGGTGGTTCTTTGATGTGGATGTGCATGGAGTCTATAGCACCAACTACTTTTGGGTATTCTGATATACGGTGGAAGAGACGCATATGTGTGGTCAGCACCTCACGGGCAGTAGGGAAATATATGTGCTCATTGGCATGTTGTGTCATGGCATCCAGGAACTGGTGGAGTACCCTGGATGCTGATGCCTGTGAGACCCCATGATATCCCCAGTTGGTCTTTGGAAGGTACCTTTGGCTAGTATTCTTAAGCCTAGACATGCATTGGTATCCACTGGGATGGGTTCCACTCTATTAGTTCTGTGTGTAAGGTATGGCTGGCACAGCTCAATGATTTGCTGTAGAATATCCCTGTCCACCCTATAGCACTCTACTATCTCCACCTCATGTAGGCTTTGGTTACCCTGGGCCTGTAAACTCTTCTTCTCCTCCTCACTGCAGGTTGGTTGTCAGCATTCTCCTCCTCACCACCCTCTGTCTCTAGCATATGTTGATGGAGTAAAGCAGCAGCAGCAGCCTCTAACATATTTAGTTATTTTTGCCAGTTAGAAATCCCCCATCTTTCTACAAAGGTGGTGTAGAATTTGTGGGAAAAAACAGTCTGTAGGGTGTTTGCATAGTTCATATTAGTGTACTGGGCTGCTGCATGTGTAATTGGCTAATTCTGATACATTCCACCTGCCTGCTATGCTAGTTCTCCTTGATTGCCTTCCTACTGCTGTTTCATCTTCCCACTTCCTCCCTATTTAAGCCCCGAGGTGCGCCATGCATACCTGGTACTCAGATGTAAACAGTTCTCCTATTTCCTGTTTTTCAAATTTTTTAGGTCCGTTGCACGCTGCGCACACACGTTTAGTTAATGTAAGCACTTTTAAATAGAACTGGCCCTCCCTGGACATGAACACGCTCTGCATTTCATGGAATAAGACAATATAGCCTCAGACACACACCCCTTACTTAGCTGTGCTTAGCTAAGGGCAAAGACCCCCTTATGAAGTCATTCAGCTCTTATACTTGCACTGTTGTACTGCTGCACCTACACTGTTAGGTACAAGCTTAACCTTTGAGGAAATCTGTGGTTCAGTATAAGTCCCCTCATTTGCATACCCCAGTGTGTAAGTCCTTAGTTACTGCACTTAGACAGACCCTTTCACCTTGACAACCAGTGCTCCCTGGTTTTGTTTACATTCTGCATGCCATTGACTATAATGGCAAAATGCAGAATTATCGTAAACTTAACTTTTCTCATTTTTTTTATTTTCGGCATGATCCTGTTTGTGCGCCACTGCCCTAACCTTAAACAGCCGTCATCGGCCAAAAAAAAAAGTTTAATTTAAAAAAAATAAATAAACATTTATTAATGCCAGTGGCCTTATATTTGGCCATTGGCATATGTGTTTGACTGGAATACATGCTTTCCACGAGCTGTCCTGCCTCCATTTGCTCAGATGCAGAAATGTATTCAGTTACTAAGTGAATACATTTCTACTCTGACACTGTTCCTGCACAGAGTCTGGCCAGCTTTGTGGATTGCAAAATCACCTCATTCACATGGCTTTTACCAGCAAATGAGGTGATTTGCATCTCGCACTGCTTTCCATGTAGGAACAATGTAGGGCTGCTCGTGCAACTGGATCGCTCGGTTTCCATTTTCCATGCAGGAGCTCCTACACTGTTCCTGCACAGAAAATATCCATTTGTGAATCCAGGGGCACATCGTTCTAAATGCTTTTTGGACATGGACCTCTGAACTCGGACAGTAAGAAATAAAGTATTACCAGCAGCTTACAAAGTAGCCATTTTCCCTGATATATTAGCATTACTGTGAATGTAATATATGTGAAATATAATTTGACTGACTGATTTAGAGATGTTTGTACAAAAATAATTTCAAAATTTAAATTGACCCTGCTTTAAAAAGAAAATAATTCTGGTCAGAATTGATATGGCATACTGTATTAGATACCAGATAACATGTGGAAAACAGGCTCTTTATAACATACAGTTTACAAATGTTCAAGTTAGGTTTATTGTGGTAATTGAGTACAGACACCATTCCAATTAAAAGGCACAAAAAATAAATAGATAAAATTAGTATAGCACTTACACATAAACACATAAATGATATTAATTAGAATGGCATACTCCAGTAATTAGAATGGCATAATGCAATAATTATAAAAAATGAAGTACTATTTATTTATTTATTTTGTATTCCAGGGTAAAGCACTGATCTCCATGAACCATTTTCATACTCAGCCTGACATTGGTCTCTGGTTAAGTAACCTGCTCAGGGTCACACACTTAGATAATGGAGGCTGAGGTCATCAAACTTGTGCCACTGGACCACAGGAAACAGCTCATTACAGCTACTTAATCCTCTAATCCTACTGCCAGACCCAAACTGACTAACAGATGATATCAAACAATATCAAAACCATATTTGAATAAATGGCTTTTAGAAACCTCTTAAAACCTGATGTCATGGAAGTTGCTCTCAACTTGTGTAGGAGGATGGTCCAGATGGGAGAAGTATGGTAACAAAATAAGAGGGACTCCTCTCATTTAGAGCTAAATACAATAACAACACGATTTTAAAAGTAATATGTAATCAGGGCAGCAGCCAGTGGTGACAACAGAACTGAGGTAATATTTAGGTAACTAGAGGGACATGTAATTAGTGGAGCTCCTGATTTCATAAGTAGCTGCAATTAAGCAAACTCACCATTAGGCAGACCCAGTTATACAGAGTTACAATAATGAAAACCACATACACCATCATCAGAGAGTGTGTAAATGAAAACAAGAGGATCTGACAGCCAAAGACACAATTAGTCATTAATAATCACACCAAGGTTTTAAACCTTTTTTGGAAATGCCAGCCTACCACCACTATAACCAATGGTGGGATTTAAAGATGGACAACATGAATCCCTTAACTTAGCTTGAATAGCCATGGCAACATTGTTGGCCCGTGTAGGCTGCAGATTATTGGTAGATATCTAATTTATGGAAGCATTCCAGATCTTCAGCTAAGGAACACATCATGTTTTCTTTATCGTAAACTTTGCATGAAGGTACTATTAGTGGCACATAACCCTAGGATACATACATAAAAAATACATGCAGACATAAATGAATAAATAAACAAATTGTCCAGAGGGAAGGATAGACGGGGTTGTGTATCATCATCATAACAATCATACTGAGGACTTCTCCTTTATTGACCTTACCTAATGGTAACATACCTGGAGAAGAGCAATGGACCTATAATTGAATTCTGTTGAACTCCAGATGCAACAAGATAAGAAGAAGAAGATTGTTTTTTTTTTGGAGGGTATCTCCTCAGAGGTATGAGACAAACCATCTCAGAACAGTAGTAATCGCTCAACAGTACATCCACAGTTAGTCCAAAAGAGTGCCATGATCAACAATGCCAAATGCAGAGATAAAGGGGAACAGAACCAAACAATGGTACTCCTCCCTGTTACTAGCAGAGAAATCAGGACCAAACCTAATGTGAGTCTCATTCTAAAGATCCTGAAAATTGTACTGAATAGAATCAGGATGTGAATAACAACCTTCTCAATAAATTTATCTATGAAAGGAAGGTTAGAGATGGGATGGTAGTTATCCAGACAATCAGGACTTAAATTATGCTTTTTCAAGACTGAGATAATCAATCCTACCTTTAAAGTATTTAGGAATACCCAGGTGCTCAGTGAAGCAGAGATGATTATATCAACGCTTAAGTGAAAACCTGTAAATACATTGCCTAGGGACTATCACATAAAATGTGAAGAACACAACGTCTTGTTTATGAAAAAATAGCAATGGTATGTATTTTAGTGAGATAAGCAGCTGCTCCAAATGAAAAAAATAATACATAGATTGCAAAACTTACATAGGTTTATAAATCATGAAAACTTGCTCACTGATAGGATTCAGGAGGTCAAATGGGTCAAAATTGGAGAGCCATCTCCAACAAGAGGCAAGTCACTAGGGAGTCCCCCAGAACTGGGTAGTGGGCCTGCTCCTTTTTGGCATGTATTTCTGTGAATTGGGAGCAAACACTGACAGTTTATGGCTGGCTAAGTTTGCAGGTGATTGCACGATGGAAGTTAACATCAACTCCCCTGCAGACATTAGCATTCTTCAAGAAGGCCTATCTCTGACAAACAAATGGTACCAAAGGCATGGTCTTCAACTCAGTGCTAGGAACTGCATAACTGTACCCTTTAGGAAGTCAACCACCCCAGCTAATTACCATGATAGCAATACGCCCTTAAGAGTTGACCAAGGGGTCAAGGATCTGGGTATGCAAATAGACAGTAGACTTATCTTCAACCACCACATGGCCATAGTGGTAAGGAAATCCTTTTATATGTTGCACAACTTATAAGTGAGGGTATGACATCTTGGCTCAAAGAGATTATTATCCCACTTTGCTATGCCGTATCAGTCCAGTCACAGAGTGCAATACTCCCTTTGGTGTGTACTTGACAAGGCATATACAGCAATTCGACTGACCTCAGAGGTTCCTTACAAAAATAATGCAAGGCATAACAAACCTGCCTTACGTAGAGTGCCTTAAAGCCCTTTCCCCTCTACTCAGTCTCCTATAGATTGCTGAGGGTTTGTTTATGCCTGGCTTGTAAGGCATCCACTCGCACTTATGAATCTCCTTCATATTTGTAAACCAAACAATACTAGAAATACAAGGTCTAGTGACCTGAATTTTGTCTGTGACTTAAACAGAACATGCTAGACAGATGTGTGTCCCAGAGACTGCCCTTCCTATGGAACAGGCTTCCCATACATGCAAAGATGAGTTTGTCTATTACTCAATTTAAGTGCAACCTAGACCAGTGGATGTGGAATAGGAAATTTACACAAGGCCTAGCACCCATGTCCCTTATGGACAGAGGTACTTTATAAATGCCTGGTCTTGAATGTCCTATTTGGATACAGGATGTCATTATTCTTTTGGGAAAACTTTGTTAGGCTGTATCTTTAGCCTGGTAACAATCTCTGATTCTTCGAGTATTATCAGAACTGTAGACCACAAAAATAACACATTAAGAAAATAACCAGAACATGGTTTGTAGTGAAAGTCCCACTTGGATCCTTCTTTTTTAGTCATAATGTAACCCGCCAAAGCACAGCTTTGTTGTTGTACAAAAAATGTAATTAATAGAGCTCCAGAAACTTGCTTCTTTGAATAGTGAGGGAACACTTTATTTGAGAACTGGCAACTTCATGCCCTAAACTCCTAAAACGTCCCTTCAAATTATTTTAAAAAAATGTTTGCACTATTTGCTACTTGCTGCTCATAAACCTGAGGAAATCTAAAGGTGAGGAAGACTGGGGGATCAGCAATGCACATTGTAGGTGTTGTGTTTTATGCCACTTCTGCCACCAACACATGATGGCGGCATTATTTGATCACCACTCTGCTCAGCTTATTACTTAAATTCAAAATAAATCTATCAAGTTTAAGAGGAAAACTGAGAGAGAACATATACTTCCATACCTAGTAGCTCTATTGACACACTTACAGTCTCTAAAATGCCTCTGGTCTGGTTATCACTCCTACTGGTAATCTATAGCATACAAATAACTAATAACTTATAACTAAAAAAATTAATAAGTAATAACTAATATCTTATAACTGCATATTCATACTACAGCCAAGAGACCCGTCTCAGTTTGGGGAGAAAGTTATTACCCCTTGAATGAGAAATCACCTTGAAACTATCCTAAGATTTCTTGAATGACCAAAAACATAATTTCAGAAAATGACATCGTACGTGCAAAGCATTATGGTTGCTACCTAACTCCAGTGCATACCTCTCAAACTCTAAGCACAAGAAATCTGGACAAAGCCAAAAATAAAGGAAGAGGGGGTTGGCAAGGGCTCAAAAATCAGGGAGAAATTTGAAATATTGTTCTTATAAACTTAGAACATTGCTAGAATAATATATTTTGCATCAGCATGCGTTTTATGAAGGTTATAATGTCTGAAACTTTAATGACTACAATCCATTTCAATTGTCAGTAATTTGTCAGAAAACCAAAAAGTTTATGAGGAACAGACCAAAAATTTGAGGCAAAAATCTAGAGAGTTGAGAGGTATGCTCCAGTGTGAGGTATATTGACAAGGGGGGAGTTCAATGGATTTTTATTTCCTGCTGTCCTGTTGTAATTCATGTCTCACTGCTTACTGAGAAAAGTCTATATACTGCCAACATCAAGCCCAGGGTGATTCAAAAAATACTTTGTAAATAGGACATCAACGTATTAATTGACCTGTGACATTTTTCCAGCTAATCATCCCAAAATGGATAGCACAAAATGCAGTACTTGGACCACCTTTGTTTAAGTTATTTATGAATGTCTTATCCTACTGAAAGCATCCTCCGTGATCATATCCTCTGGGAATGTTATAGTAATTACAACCAAACACATGACAGTCTCAGACATACATTTTGTATAGCTGATGAGACATTTTTGGGCTAACAGTACACTTCTCTAAAATAAAACAGATATTTTGCACCCCCAAGTGGATGGCCAGTGACAGAAGGATTCTGAGCATCTCTGTTTCCAGAGGAAAAAATCTTGAAGTAGTAGATGCCTACAAATGCAGCCCTTGCTCACTTTTTATTTGATAATAAACAAAATGATAACAAAGTTCAAGGTTGTTCTAGTAGCATACCACAGTATAACTACTTTCTTCCCCACATAAATTAAAAAAGTCTTTTACAAAAGTGTGAGGCTAACCACAATAGAATATATTCTGATAGACTTTGTAGGTTTCTCTAAGAATTTGCTAACCAAACTTATCCAGTGCAAGGCAAAGCATCATTTTGCAACTGGTGCCCCAAAAAAGGAACACTCTGATTCTCTGGTTAAGGTAAAAGTGTCAACCTGTATATATATATATATATATATATATATATATATATATATATATATATATATATATGTGTGTGTGTGTGTATGTATTCACATTTGATTACCAGGAAAGTCTGACTGGGTAGAAGCCCATTTTCAGTGGAGGCCTAGGGAGAAAAGCTCCAGATTATTACAAGACCTTTTAAGAACAATAATTTTACAATCTTCAAAAAATAAAACAAAAAACATCTGCAGTTTAAATAATTATAACAAATTAGTGATAATATAAAAACATTGGTTAAGAACCAATACAAGTTATATGACAATCATTTTGATATTTATAGACATTTTAGACAGTTTGTAGAGAAATTAAAGGTTTGATAGAAGTAGGGAAGTAAGTGAAGAAGGGAGATTAAGGAGGTATAAGGAATGAAAAAGTACTTGTTCACATTTAGGGATATAGTTTATCCTAGTTTTAAACAAGAACAGAGTCAGATTTTAGCTAGGAAGTCTTTCAGAGTGGTTCTGAAAGATGGAAGGGAGGGTACTGACCTAATAGATAGAGATAAGGAGTTCCAGGTTTCAACAACCTTGTACAAGTACAGACAATGCCCAGCAGATTTGATAGGTTTGTGGACAGACAGGAATTTTTGTTCATTGGATCACAATGATTGAAAGGGAACATAGTTGTGTAGAATGTATTTTAGTGCTGGACAGGCAGACGGATGATGGATAATTTTATATGTGGTAAGAAGCTGTGTATATGTTAGTTTAATGAGGCAG